>NC_081541.1:30070788-30125433 GCF_901000735.1 Corylus avellana | reverse complement strand
AACCCAAAAGGAGTAAACCGGTTGAACCAAAAAAACTCTCCTACTTGAAGAAGGAGACAAAATATTGGGTCCCACCATGACTTTTAATTCAAGTCATACTTAACAATCTCCACCTTGACTTGAATCCCATCAAGTCTACCAAAACGTGTCTCGTCCGATTGTCTCCGCCTCAGCCCCTAAGGGCAATCACACTCCACAAGTGTCACTCAAGTCCAAGTGCCTTTTGAACTTGAGCATAGGACTTGGTTTAGACATAACACCATGCCTCCCTGTCAGCCCCGTCGACCGTACAGCTTTCTCCGATGACTCTTTCTTTCTGTAGACCTATCTGCACCCTTTAGCCTTCTTTCTCTTGAGTAATTCTGCCGATTCACAAGCTTTACCATTCCGTAGTGACTCTACCTCTTTCAGCGTACCATTCTGAACAGACGATGGATCTCCACTACTAGCTGCTCGAGCAAAAGAAATCATATCCTCAAAGCCATACCTCTTTGTTGCTTTTCGATCACGTTTCTCTTTGCCTCTTGCTAAAGAATAAGACTCTTCCCGGTGCTGTAAGTTTCTTGAAGATTTTCTGTCATCACATTCATCCGTGAGTGAACACTGTTTATCAAGCTCCACCTCCACGAATTGTTTCTCTTTCTGCACTGTACTTTCAGAAAGCTCATCTAAGTTAACAAACTCAGACTTCTTCGGTTCATGCTCTGTAACTTCAGGTTCTGCACTTGACTCATCCTTGTACATAGCACACTCATTAAAAGTCACATTCCGACTTCTAATGATCTTCCGATTTTGATCATCCCAAAATCGATAACCGAAGGCCTCATCTCCATATCCAATGAAGAAACACTTACTAGATTTACCATCTAGTTTACTCATAGCATCAGACTCAACATGGACATACGAAGCACAACCAAAAACTTTCAGATGTGAAAGATTTACCTCTTTTCCACTCCAGACTTCTTCCGGTAGTCTACGGCTCAGGGGAACGGAAGACCCCCTATTCATCAGATATGCAGCAGTGCTAACTGCATCAGCTCAGAAAGTCTTTGGTAACCCAGCATGCAACATCATACTTCGAGCACGCTCATTGAGGGTCATGTTCATGCGCTCAGCCACGCCATTCTGCTGTGGTGTTCCCGGGATAGTTTTCTCCATTCTAATCCCATTCACTGCGCAAAATTGTTTAAAACTCCTGTCTTCGTATTCTCCTCCATTGTCTGATCTCAAACGCTTGATCTTCAAGCCCGTTTCAGTCTCAACTATGGCCTTCCATTTCTTAAAAGTCTCAAATACATCAGATTTACTTTTCAAGAAATAAACCCATACCTTCCTGCTTGAGTCATCAATAAATGTGATGTAATACCGCGAGCCTCCAAGAGATGCCATTGGTGCGGGACCCCACAAATCCGTGTGTACCAGCTCCAGCTTTCCAAGCTTAGGTGCTTTGCCAACTTCCGCGAAACTCACCTTCTTCTGCTTCCCTAGGATGCAGCCTTCACACAAATCAGACTCAACTGACTTCAACCCCGTAGTTTCCCTTTTGACATAAGTACCTTCATCTCTTTCTCGCTCATATGCCCAAGCCTTAGGTGCCATAGTTTTGAGTCAGCACCCGTATTTGCAACAACAACTGTATCCTTGCTGTTCGTCGTCATATAGAGAGTACCCGTCTTATGACCACGAGCCAAAATCCTAGCTCCCTTGCTGACCTTCCACTTTCCACCGTGGAAATGAATTGAATGCCCTTCCTCATCAAGCTGTCCCACTGAAATTAGATTCTTCTTCAGCTCCAGAACATACCTGACCTTCTGTAGCTTCCATATCGAGTCACTGTGAACTCTAATGCGAACATCGCCTAAGCCCACAACATCCAGTGCCGTTCCGTCAGCCAAATACACCTTCACGAAATCTCCACCAACATAGTTCTCGAGAATTTCACGGATCGCTGTCATATGAAAAGATACTCCTGAGTCTAAGACCCAAGAATCAAGGGGACTATCAACAGAAAGAAGTAGGGCATCATATACTTCTTCTGTCACTTCATTTGCAAAATCACTCTCAGTCTCCTTCCGCAGTTCCCTGCAATTCTTCTTGTAGTGGCCAGTCTTGCCACAATTCCAACACTCAGGTTGTTGTCCGAATCTGGATTTGCTTCTCCCTTTTCTGGAATTTGATCTGCCTTGACCAGAGTTTCTATCCTGTCCTCTGCCCCGAGTCTCGAGGTTTAAAGCAGCACTAGAACAAGAGGCTTCACCCGCATCTTTTTTGCGAACCTCTTCACTGAGAATCAAATCTCTGACGTCTTCATAGCTTAGTTTACTCTTTCCTACAGAGTTACTCACAGCCATCCTCACTGCTTCCCAACTATTGGGCAAAGATGCCAAGACGATCAACGCGCGAATCTCATCATCAAAATTAATTTCCACCGAGGACAATTGATTTGTGATGATGTTGAACTCATTGAGATGATGTGCCACCGAAGCTCCTTCCGCCATTTTTAGGTTGAACAATTTCTTCATCAAATGCACCTTGTTGTTAGCCGACGGTTTTTCATACATACTTGATAAAGCCGTCATTAGACCTGCTGCGGTCTTCTCCTTTACAAAGTTGTGTGCAACTGATTTTGACAGTGATAACCTGATAATTGCTAGGGCTTTACGATCAAGCAGAGCCCACTCGTTATCATCCATGTCGTTGGGTTGTTCTTCCAAAAGAGGTTGATGAAGATCCTTCCCATAAAGAATATCTTCAATCTGTACCTTCCAAAATCCAAAATATTTGCCGTCGAATTTCTCGATTCCCATCTTTCCTTCTTCACTTGCCATCGCTCCCACTCGAACCAACAGCTCTGATACCAGTTGTTAGGAAATTAATCATATTTTCCAAGACCCGTGAGATGCGAAAAATAAGAAGAATGCGGAATAACAAAGATAAGCAATCACACACGACACAAAGATTTAAGTGGTTCGGCTTAACAAGCCTACATCCACTGGCGGAGACGACCCGGAGAAAATTCACTATCAAAAGATGGAGTACAAAAATAGTAGAGAGAAAATCACTTAGATCCCAAAGCCCCAATACACCCAAATCTCACTATCACACAAGAAAGATTATTCCTAAAAAAGAATACAAAAGACAGATGTATAAACTCTTCTTCTGCTGGAACAGATGGCGGTTGATCTCTATTTTCTTCTCTCACTCTGCAGCACTCTTTTTTCTTCTAATCACTTGTTTTTGGCTCCTCCAAAAACCACCAAGAAGAAAACACCCTTGCTGCCCTTGTACCTCCTTCTCTCAAATTCTCTCTATTTTCTCCTCCCTTTGGTGCTTCACGTTTTTGGCACACACAAATTCACCTTGTGCTTTGTTCCTTATATGGAAGCTTTAACTCTCCTTTTACATGTTGGTCTAGGACTCCTACTATAAATCAAACAAGGAGTCCAATTACACATCGGAGAAGGACTCCAAATCAAACTTGGACAAAAGTCTCCTAAACCCAAAAGGAGTAGAGAACTAGTGGGGCCAATGTGTGATGGGTGGCAAGTCACACCTAACAGGTAATACTATGGTCAAGCCCAGATAGGATAGCCACAATTGGTTTGCTTGGCATACCATTTTTCAATTAAAAAAAAAAAAAAGAAAAAAGAGGAAGAGGAAGTGGAAGAGAGCATGCACGTACAAGAAGTTGTGTGGTGAACTTGGGGACTCCATAAGACTTAAGAACGTAGTGGGCGGCTTGGTTGAAGGTGAAAATGAGAGCCATTTGTAGCTGAAGCATTGGCAACGTAAACGGCAAAGTCCCAGAACCAATGTAATTCCACAAGCCGAATGAATCGATCGGGCCAGGTGACTCTGTGCATTCGATCATGGAGATCCTGGCGCTTGTATTTACATAAGTGATTGTACCCTCCACAGGCAGATGCTTTCCTGCCATGCCTCTTTTTATTTTCACACAAACAAAGTTTGATGGACAAGGAAATTAAGAGCAAGCAAGTTGGGGTACTCTTTTCTCTTCTGTAAAATTTTGTGAGAAACTTTTTCTCTATTGTATTCTCAGAACATGTGATTTTATAGCATGCATGGGCCGTTAAATATGTTAATCTTCTAGAAAATGATCATGAGCATCCATTATCTTATGGTAGTAATCTGTTTATTAATGTAATTAGCATTCGCTTTCTATTATGCAACGACGCAGATCAAAAAATGGGTTTCAAGTGCATGTGTATATATACTCGGATATACACTGATAATTTAACTGCACAAACGAAATCCTAGGCAACGGTATTGAAGATGATCTTATATACGTACCTTTCCAATATTTATCTTTCAGGAATTAATAACAATTTAGTCTTTGGGATATACTAAAGTAATAATTTAGTCTTTGCAATCAAATTCCGTCGAAACCACTTTACCGAATGACATCTCAGCACCAATAAAAAGATGATATGTGTTACTCTTAATAAAAAAATATGGGGTGGGCCGGGCGGCCGTTCCATGCCATTCGGACGCCATTTTGCAATTCTTACTCTACAAACTCCGACAATCGGATTCCTTCTATTCAATTCTGCAACATTTCTCTTCTTATTATCAACATGTAGGCCAAGGGTAGAAGAATGTTGGGAATGAGCCGTCCTTGCTCATATATATGCTTGCCGGTCATGAAAGAGTTTATGCAATTCTGATAACTAATTGTAAAGCTTTAGATAATCAGCATAAATAAATGCTATAGAATAAAGATTTAATAGATAAAATAATAAATTAAAGATATATTTTGATGAAAATAAATTGACCACATAGCTAGGCAGACCTCCAAAGGCTACAATATATGGTGGGAATGCTTGGCAAATGACAACCCGAAGCATTTTCAAACGCCATAAAAAATACAAGTAAAAAAAATTAAGTTTTTTTTTTTTTTTTTTAAATAATAATAAAGACCCAAGGGATGATTAAAGGACAACTATAAGTTAATAAACTTGCCATTAAAGGACCCATTAACGTAATATACCCGTTACAAAACAGCACGTAAGTTCTTTGTCCTCATTTCTCTTTATACTCTAGTTTGATTTATGATTTGCTGCATGTCACTAGAGAAACCAAATTGTTCAACTTTTAAAATTTGAGGAATTTTTTTAAAAGAAATAACCATAAGAGAAGCATAAGGTGGAATGGGGTGGTGGACCGGTGTTGGACCGCCGGTGGTGGTGGTGCAGCAAAAAAAACTCTATGTAAATTAAAGGAGTAAAAAATTTATAAATTATAATACTATAGAGCTCTCTAAAAAGACTTTTTTTAAAAAAAATAAATAAATAAGCACTAAAAAAAATTCATAAATAAGACAACCAAAACGACAAAAACAAAAAGTTTCTGTTTTATAGTTTTTTCGATTGGTGGGAATATCATCAATTTATATTTTGACTTCTCTTTAGGTTTTTTGTTATTTGTTTAGGAATTTTTTAGGCTATTTTATTTGGCATACTTCATGTTAAGATTAAGATAGTAGTACTGTTGTGAGTGCACTTGTGAGTGTTGAGTCATACATTAAGAAAATATAAAAGAACTTTTCAAAAAAAAAAAAGAAAATATAAAAGAAAGTAGTTTTTTTTTTTTTTTTTTAACTATGAAAATAGTAGTTAATAAATATAAGTGGACCTTAATTCATTAGCTTAAGCTTTTGGGTTAGAGTTGTTTTTAACTATATATATTAATGTATTCTTAGTAAAAACTCTATAACCGCTTTATCTCCCAACAGGTGGTATCATGGCCATAGCTAGCTTCTTGGGATGAGTGTCTGGACGTGTTGAGTTTGGAATTGTGTTTGTATCCGCAACTCTTGATGCGAGATACTCTTGGAAATGTAAAAAGACTCACAAGTGAAGGGGGAGTTGGGTCAATGTGAAGAGACTCACAAGTGAAGAGGAGATTGTTGTGAGTGAACTTGTAAGTGTTAAGTCCTGCATTGAGAAAATATAAAAGAAAAGAGTATTAATATGCCTAAGTGGACATTAGCCCATTAGCTTAGGCTTTTAGGCTAGAGTTGTGTTCAACTATGTATATTAATGTACTCTTGGTAAAAACTTCATAACCGCTTTATCTCCCAACAATTACTTACATTTAGGGATCAAAAGGCGGACAGTTAAAAAACCGTTTTTGAGGTTAGGAAAAACAGCTAACCACCTAGATGGTTACAGTTAGTAATTTTAGGTTTTGAAAAAACTACTAACCACTAACCACCTTTATGTATATTATATAATATATATTATATTTATATAAGAAAAATGTAAAATTAGTTCTTGTGGCTGGCCTAAATTACAAATCACTCTATGTGATATAAAAGAATAATTTATAAGTCTCTGTAATTGGCCTAAATTACAAATCAACCTTGTGATATAAAAAAGAATTTGTAGGTTCTCAAGGTATGCAAAAATAATAGTTTACTTCATGAAATCAATTTCAGTTAAGTAATTAAGAAAATCTGTTACTTTGCCACATCATACCCAATAAAAAGCGACATGTATTATTATTAATTTCTAACTTTCAAAAATAACAATTAAGATTTTTCACATCATTTTACAATGCCAGCTAAGATTACACATCAGCCTTCACTTCACATCATACTGCTACATTAAATTAACATAATATTGCTATAGTAAATTAAAATAATCTCTTATTTCCCCAAAATTTTACCCCATGTGTAATCCTCCATTATCTTCATCTTCTTCAACCACTTCACAAAACACGACGATCGAATTCTCTCAAAATGCTTCCAAATCGTGGCGAGGAAGATGAAAATGAATGAGGCTTACACACTGAGTAAAATTTTAAGGATAGAAGAGATTAGGTTAATTTACTGTAGTAGTATAATGTGACAAAGTAATAGATTTTGTTAAGTTACTTAACGGAAATTGATTTTAGCAAGGAAACTATTATTTTGGCCTACCCTAAGGACTTATCAATTATTTTTTTATACATGTAATGATTTGTAATTTTGGCCAACTACAATGACCTATAAATTATTTTTTATAACACAGGGAGTAATTTGTAATTTAGGCCAACCACATGGACCAATTTTGCATTTATCCCTATTTGTATATATAAAACTATATAAAAAAATACATGAAACGGCGTCATTTTTGTGTTTATATATATATAAATTTAGAAATGATGTCGTGTAGTAGAGAATTATCATATTACCATATAAACATCGTCTTTTTTTTTTTTAAAAAAAAAATGAACTTTTTAATTTATTTTTCTTTAAAAAACGGTTAGTGGTTATTGAGGTTATTAACTGCTAATGCCGATAAACCACATAGGCGGATCGCATAGGCGGTTAGTGAATTTTACTAACTACTTAGGCAGTTACAGTTAGCGGTTAGCCAATAACTACCGACTATAACCGCCTTTCACCCCTACTTACATTAATGAATAATACTACACACACTTTCAATTGTGAGAGTTTCACATGTATTTTAAAAATAGAAATGATAGTATTCATTCATTTTTAACCATCTTCAAACTGAATTGATGAATTTATTATTGAATTTGTGTGGAGTCCACATAATTCCACAAATCTAATGATTGATATATCGAATTTGTAAGATGAGATGAGAAAAAAAAAAAATGGGACCGAAAAATATTGACGTGAATCATTTATCTTTTAAAAATGCATATTAGAATCATATCCTATATTAATTCTATTAATTTTTTTTTTTTAGCTAGTTTATTTATATTGTAAGTTTAAAATTTGAAAATCAATAAGTTTTTATGTATACAGTTATGACTTATCACATAGTTTGAAAGGAAATTAAGTTGAAGACTTGTCCGCTTTTTTTATTTTACATAAAGGTGGGCACGCAACGCACACAAAGATGACCTATATAATTATTTATTTATTTATGTAGGTACAGATTCCCCACGAAAAATATGGATCAGTCATTGAAAAAAAAAAAAAACTGTATAATTCACAAAACACTATATATGCTTCTTATTTTGGAAGTTGATAATGATAAGCTTCACAAATGGTTCAAGAGAAAGTTCTGGGATGCTCTTTTTTTTTGGTTGTGGTGTTGTGAGGAACTAGCTCTAAATTCACTCTGTTTTTCTGGGAGGGGAAGCAAGATGTATAGATGATGTCATTTCTCCTGATGTTGTATAGTAGTTGTTGCTGTCTGTCTGTTGATGTATACTTGGGTTGTTTCCTTTTTGTTTTCTTGTTGCTTTTAGCTTGATTGTTCTGTTTTGTTGAGTATAGGTGGGTTGTTTAGGCTAAATCCAAGGAGATTGAGATTTTGGATGTATAGTTTTTTTAGCAGCTTGAGATCCAGTAATTCATTGCTAGGGGACTTTGTATCAATAATAAAAAAAAGTCTATTCATCAATAATAATAACAATTAAAAGCTTTACAATCTAAATATAGTCAGAAGTACAATCATGATAATAAGCTTCACAATCAAAATATAGTCAAAAGTTCTCCCAAACCCATTGATCTCATACCTCTCATATTACAACCTAAAAGACCTAACAATAAACAACCATGAGAAGATGAATGGATTTAGCTTCATATCCAAAAAGGTCAGAAGGATAATGTTAGAAAGAATTTGAATTTATTCAAATCCAATCTAATCCTAATAAACTCCATTCATTTGTGTGAAGGAGTACTACCTGCCTTGTCAAAATGCTCTCGCTGGAATGATGAAGAACCAGATGATGGCACAGCCAACACTGTATGACTGAGCTGAGAGCGCATAGTCTGCGATCTAGCCTCGGCTAGGACAAGTTCAAAGATGGCAGTGTCCAAAGTGGGAAGATGAGAACGATGTAAAAGTTGTAAGAATTTAATGTCCCATATGACATGGCACATATGAGTATTTATTAGACTCCTTAAGTTATGAGATTATTTAATCATAATCCTTAATAAACTGTTGGTTAATTAATTAAGAAAAGTGGTTTTCTATTGGATTAACTCTTACTTTGATGGAAAGTTTAGTTATAAAGGAATAAAGGAAACCGGTCCTCTCTATGCCCTATAAATGTACTGAATTTCCTTCATCTTTGTGTACCTTAAGTGGGTCAAGCGAGAGAAACCAATTTTTGGTGTTTAGGCTTTCAAAGAAGATTTTTTTTTTTTTTTTTTTTTTGAAAGAAAGAAGAATTAAAGAAGCAATGGATTCTGATATGTTTCTTTTTATTAATTTATTGTGAAATTCATGATAGTTAAGATCTTGGAAGTTATAGCATGTTATGTCAATTTTATGTTTTACATGTGGTATCAGAGCGTGAGTTATAACTTTCATGATTTTCCATTAAGAAATATGTTCAATATATATTATTAACCTCTTAATCAAATCTGTATCTATCGTAATTTATTTTTGCCCATGCAAATGTGATGTTTTGTATTTGTTACTTGCGTATGCAAAATTAAAATGACTAGATGCTAAGATGAGGTTTCTATAATTATAATACATTGATTTTTTGACATGTCCACACAATAGAAGGGGGAGAGAGATTTTTTCTCTCTAACTTCTAAACTCTAGAGGAGAAGTAAATCAAACCCCAAGGTTTGACAGTCTGTGGGGGAATTTCTGTGGAGAATGGCTGACGATCTTACGAAGATGTGGGGGAGTTTCTCACTATCTGACGAGGAAGGTGTAGAGATGGAGATTCAACCCCATTCATTGGTTAATTCTGTGAATCGGGGTCAATCGTGTTTGGTGGGAAAACGGGTGTCTGAAAGATTGGTGAGTAAGGAAATAATCAAATCAAAAATAGTCAAGGGGTGGAGGCCTACAGGCTTTTATTGTTTAAAGTTCTGGGGGACAATTTGTTCCTAATCGAATTTGAGCATTCATGGGACAAATAAAGAGTTTTGGAAGGGAGATCTTGGATCTTTGAAGGGAGTTTATTTGCGGTGGAAGACTTTGATGGGGTGACGCCACCTGCAAAGATCGACTTTGACAAAGTTGCTTTCTGGGTGAGAATGATCAATTTGCCTCTGGCTTGCATGTGTAAGGAAGTTGGATTTCAGATTGGAGCATCTATGGGCATTGTGGAAGAAGTAGATACAGACGAGCAGGACATTGGATGGGGTGAGTATCTTCGGGTCAGAATTTGGATTGACCTTAAAAAACCGTTGTCCCAGGGAAGAATGTTGAAGGTGCAGGGGAATCGGTACGTGTAGTTTTTCAGTACGAACGTCTACCCATTTACTGCTTCCATTGTGGTTGTATCGGTCATGGGAAGGCAGGATGTCTGAATAGAAAGAGCTCATCGGTAAGAGGGGAGAGCACTGATTACGAGCCCTGGCTGCGAGCAGAATCGCCTCAAAGACGCCGGGAAAGAGAAAGACGCTGGTGAGGAGGATGGGGAGAATTTGGGGGAGGTCGTTTCCGGGATATGGAGAGGAGTTATCATACTAGAGAAAGGAGAAACAAAGGGAGTAATAGTTGGGGTGTTTCCGGCAGTCATGGTTTCAACGGTGACAGAGTGCAGTCAAGCGACGATGGGAACCGGCAGAGTTCTTCCCGTCCGTTTCAGGAAGAAGGAGACGTTAAGGGGAGAGGAAAGATGGGCGAAAATTCGGGAATGATGGGAGGATTTTCAGGAGAGAATCACGCCAATCATACTCCATCTCCCCTTAATGAAATACCAATGGAAAATGGGAGAACTATTGATGGAGATTGTGCATTTAAGGTGGCAGCTGGAGGGGAGAAAAACATTGATGGAGATCGTGCATTTAAGGTGGCAGCTAGAGGGGAGAAAAAAATTGATGGAGATCGTGCATTTAAGGTGGCAGCTGGAGGGGATTTTCTTAGCAAATTAAGGTGTCAATGTGGAACATATGAGGAAAGTGAAAAAACCGCAAGTATTAATGAGAAGGAGCTGAGGGAGAACACGTGGGTAAATAAGGCGATGAATGGGCCAGGTGGGGCGGTCAACAATGAAAGTGGGTTTGGCGGGCCTACGGTTGGAAGCAAAACTAATGAGGTTTGCATGCAATCCCATGCCAAAGGGAAGGAGTCTGTTCTTACGTGGAAAAGAAAAGCAAGGGCAAAACCAAACCTGACCATGTCGTGCTATGCTCAGAACCAGCCAGAAACTTGTAAAAGACAGCCAAAGGAAGTAATCACTGATGGGGGGATCTCAGGCCCGAAGAGAGGAAGACAAAGTGAACTGACTAGGGAGCTGCAGAAAAATCCGGAAAACAATTTTATTGGATCGGGATTGGCGGGTGCTGTTTCACAGCACTGCCGACCGCAATGACTTCGCTAAGCTAGAACTGTCGGGGGCTTGGGAACCCACAGACAGTTCTTGAACTTTGTCGGTTGTGCAAAGTTAAGAGACCCAACTTGGTTTCCCTTATGGAAACCAAGGTTCGGCGAGAAAAGATGGAGAAAATCAGAAATAGGGTGGGTTTTCGAAACTGTTTTGTTGTTGACTGTATAGGCCGAAGTGGAGGGTTAGCTCTGTTGTGGAAGGATGATTTGGACCTTGAAATCCAAAACTATAGTCAAAGACATATAAATGCGGTTATTACTCCAAAAAATGGGGGGGAATGTTGGAAATTAACGGGCTTCTACGGAAACCCGGAATCCCATAAGAGACACGAAGCATGGGCTCTTTTGCGCCATTTAGCTAGTTTTGGGCCTAAGCCATGGGTCTGTTTTGGGGATTTTAATGAGATAATGGAACGGGCTGAAAAAATGGGAGGAAATGAACGGGCAGTGGGTCAAATGGAGGCCTTCCGGGATACACTATCTTATTGTGGATTGTCGGATCTTGGATGCAATGGGGCGCGTTTCACATGGAATAATAGGCAACAGGGAGAAGATTTTATTCAAGCCAAGTTGGATAGGGTGGCTGCAAATGCTGAATGGTGTGAAATACACACTGCAGTAAAAATTTCATGTGAAGCCATCATTAATTCAGACCATTTGCCTCTTGTGTTCTCTTACAACCGATTCGGCCAGAATGGGAGAAGGGTAAAGTTGTTTCGATATGAGGCTCATTGGGCAAAGGAGAAAAGGTCCAAAGACGTGGTAAAGAAGGTCTGGAAGGAAAAATTCAGAAATGAAGACAAGCGGACAAACATAAAGTGCAAATTGGACAAGTGCACAACTGGTCTCCTAAAATGGCGTAAGAAGGAAATGAGGGATGCAGAGAAGGAATTGAGTTCTAAAACTCAAACATTAAAAGCACTCCAGCATGGGCCCGGGGTAGTGGAGAAGGAAAAAATTATGGGTCTCCAAAAAGAGCTGCAGTCTTTATTAGAAAAAGAAGAAATTAAATGGAAACAAAAATCAAAGGAAGCATGGCTTAAGGAGGGGGACAAAAATACAAAATATTTTCACGCTAGTGCTACTCAAAGAAAACAAAGGAATTCCATTGAGAGTATTCTTGATGAGCAGGGGCGGTCTTGGGAGTCCAAAGATGATGTGGAGCAAGCTTTTATTAACTATTATCAATCCTTATTCTTCTCAGAAACTGACACTGTTCCAGACCCATGTTTGGAAGCCCTTGAGTGTTGTGTGTCCCCGGAAATGAATGACGAATTGATGAAAGAATTTTCTGTGGAAGAAATATCGACAGCTTTGAAACAAATGTCACCCTACAAAGCCTCGGGTCCTGATGGGTTTTCTGCAGGCTTCTATCTTGACAACTGGGAGGTGGTGGGTGAGGAGGTATGCCAATCTGTTCTAGCAATTTTAAATTCGGGTTTTATTGCAAGGGAGCTTAATTTTACACATATTGCACTTATACCAAAAATTCCTAATCCTAAAAGGGTGACGGAGTTTAGGCCTATTAGTCTATGCAACGTATTTTACAAGATTATATCTAAAGTCCTTGCTAATAGACTAAAGGTGATTTTACCAAACCTGATTTCTTTGAACCAAAGCGCTTTTATTCCGGGAAGGTTGATCTCGGATAATATTTTGGCTGCCTACGAAACGCTGCATTCTATGCACACTCATATGTGGGGTAAGGAGGGGTATATGGCCATAAAATTAGACATGAGTAAGGCGTATGATCGGGTGGAATAGGATTTTCTGGAGGCGATTATGAGAAGAATGGGTTTCACCGAGAGGTGGATTAACCTCATTATGATGTGTGTTCGTTCAGTCACCTACGCAATTTTGGTGAATGGTAATCTGGTGGGCCATATATCTCCTTCAAGGGGTTTAAGGCAAGGAGACCCTATATCACCCTATTTGTTCTTATTTTGTGCGGAGGCTTTAAGCTCTCTCCTTTCTAAGGCGGAGAAAAATGGGTATATTGATGGGGTGCCTACTTCCAAAAGAGGCCCTAAGATCAATCACCTATTTTTTGCGGATGACAGTTTACTGTTTTGTAGGGCTGATTTGAAGCACTGGAACCGGATAACAAAATTTTTGGATATCTATGCTCATGCATCAGGCCAAAGGTTGAATAAGGAGAAAACTGCTATTTTCTTTAGTAGAAATACAAAGGCACATGTGAAGAAAAAAATTCTAGAAGTAGCAGGAATTCTGGAAACGTAGCGGTTTGATACTTATTTGGGATTACCTGCACTAGTCGGAAGATCTAAAACGGTGGAGTTCCAAAGCATCAAGACCCGGGTGTGGAAGAGATTGCAAAATTGGAAACTGAATTTCCTCTCCCAAGCCGGAAAGGAGATTTTATTAAAGGCGGCGATTCAAGCGATCTCGACATAGAGCATGAGTGTGTTTCATCTACCGAAGGCTTTATGCAACGGCATTAATTCCATGATGAAGAAGTTTTGGTGGGGAAACAAATCAAATGAGAAACGTACACATTGGATGAGTTGGGAGAAGCATGGAGTGGCAAAATCACAAGGTGGTATGAGGTTTCAGGATCTCACTCTTTTTAATCAAGCTCTATTGGCCAAGCAATGTTGGTGGCTATGGACAAATCCGGACAGCTTGACGGCGCGAATATTCAAAGCAAAATATTATTCCGAGTGTACAATCTTGGAGGCACAATTGGGGCATAAACCTTCTTTCGCTTGGCGAAGCATTCAAGGTGCATGCAAAGTAATTAATGATGGGTTGATTTAGAGAGTCGGGGATGGCTCTAAAGACCGGATATGGGGTGATAAATGGATTCACAATCCATCCACTTTCATGGTGACTTCACCGCCAAGGTTGTTGGATTTGGAAGCAAAAGTGAAGGAACTTATTGACTATGAGGAGCAGGCTTGGAACGCAAATCTGCTAAGGGATTTATTCAATACAGAGGATCAACTGGCTATACAAGCAGTCCCATTCAGCTGCCAAGGTCAGCCGGACAAATTGGTATGGAGAGGGACTCAAAATGGGAAATTTTCAGTAAGGAGTGCTTACCATATGTTAAAAGAACAAGAAAATAGCCTTCAATCTGAGAGCTCCAATAGAAAAGGGCAAAATGTTTTATGGCAGGGGATCTGGAATCTGCAAGCTCCTAATGTAGTTAAAAATTTTATGTGGTGGGCCTGTCAAAATATCTTACCGACTAAAGACAATCTACTGAGGAGAAGGGTTATTGAGGATCCTATGTGTCCCATTTGTAATTTGGATGTTGAAACCACGTCCCATGCTTTATGGGAATGTCCTGCGTCGAGAGATGTATGGGGAGCAAGTCACAAGCTTTTCCAGAAATGCAGCATCACAGGTGAAAAACGCTATGCCGACTCCAAAAGCTTGTTTATCACAATTTATGCGGAATTAATATTATGAAGCAATAAACAATTCAATCACCCAAAATATATAAAGCAATAAAGAGGCAGACACAGATATTTTGGTTACGAAAAGGAAACCTTTTAGAAAACGTTCTAAAAGTAAAACCTCTCCGGGGCAGCCAAACCCAGGAAATCACTATCAAAAGATTATCCAAAGATTACAGACACTAGGAACACTTACAACCCTTTGCAAGACCTTGACTCTGTAAGATCGATAAGCCTCCAACTTGTCTCCTCGCTCACAATTTTCTTCAACGTGATTCTCCTTTATCGGACCCTTCCGATAGACTTCAATTAAGCACACAATCAATACTAACAAAAATCCTCTAAAAGGAATCAATTTGGCTCACAACAAAATAACCACTCAAGCACAGCCTTACACGAACTCTCTTGGGGTGAAAATTCGCACTTCTCTCTTCTATAATGATGTATATATACCCCAGACAAAACCCTAGACCTAACCCACTTAAAATCACGTTTTTGGGCCTAAAACTTACGGGGTGTCCGAACATGTTAATGGGCGGTCCGGACACAGCTTTGCGGAGCAAGATTTTAGTTTCTGGAAATGAGGTCCAGACCCGGGGAATTGCGGTCCGGACCCGGCCTGTCCAGTCTTGATCAACAGCTCCGATCGATTGGCGTTTGTGGTCCGATTGAGCTGAAATTTTGCAGAGACGTTCATAACACATGAATCTACATTATGAACGGTGGAGATTGGATTCTGGGCATTCTATATCAGTGTTTGAGCCTGTGAACAGTAGCATCTGCATTTTGGAACTGAATTAAGCCAACACAAGAACTAACAACGGGGTTAAAATTTCTTGAAGTAGCAGGGGATATATATGAGAAGGGAGGGAAAGAACTTCTGCGCCTGTTTTCAGAGACATCGAGGCGCATTTGGCAACGCAGACAAACCTTGATTTTTGAAGGCACGTTTGTCCACCCAGATACCGTGGTTCGAGAATCTGAACGGGCAGTGCATGATTATGAGCAAGCAACTCAGCCAGAACAGCAGCAAAATATGTTACACGCCCAACGTCAAGTAATTTGGGCAAAACCGGAAGCAGGGTGGTTGAAAGTAAATGTTGTTGCGGCTTTGAATAAAAAAGAGGGAGTGATGGGCTTCGGCCTAGTCTTGCTTGATCAGGATGGGAAATTCTTAGCTGCAAAATGCATCAGAAAGAGGGGCTTGTGGGAATCTATTGCGGCTGAGGCTTTGGCATTCTATTATGGAGCTGAATTCGGAAGGGAGAGAGGAGTGCAGCAACTCATTATTGAAGGCGATGCCAAGCTGATCACAACTGCTATCCTTGAAAAGGGGTTGAACACTAGTTTGGTGGGACACCTGATTGATGATGTCAAACAAAGCTTAAATGCTTACACTAGGTGGCAGGTGAACCATGTACATCGTGAGGGTAATAGGATGGCGCACGGTTTAGCAAAAATAGCCCCTTCACCAGGTCAATGATACTGTATGGAGTGAGGAGTGTCCATCTTGTATCAGAGATATTATATTGACAGAGCAATTGCTCTGTCAATGATTCATTTTATGAAAGATTATCAAGCTTGATTCAAATAAAAAAAAGAATTTGGAATGTATTTATTTATGCATGTCATGTAAAGTCCCAACATATAGGCATATTGGTGATCTCTTTTAGGTTATGATTTCTAAAAGAGTTATTGTATGAATAATAAAGAATTGGGACCCTATAACACAAATTGCACTTGCTATTAATTGTTTGTATCATTAAGGTATAAAATAAATATTTTGTTGTTATTGTTTCTGTCATTTTGCTAAAATATTCAAAAGCCGTTTTGGTACGTGTCTGGCATATATGATTCTGAATTTTTGTATCAATATTTAATATATGACAATGGCTTGCATAAAGTGCATAATTACATAACATATGCACCATTAAAAGCATGAACTTGTGGCTGTTATGTGCAATGAAGGTTGGTTCATCTTTATTGTGTACGTATGAACAATAAACCTTATCAATGTTTATTGTGTACACATGTATATCTTTATTTTTATATGATTAATCGAGTTCTTTCTTTTATTGTTCAAAACTCTTGGTGCACAGTTTACAAATATCATTTCGTGCAAATTATAAATATGGACAGATGCAAAAGTTTTAAGTAAATATATTTTGTAGTCGCAAATACATTGCTCCAAATTTATTGCTGCTTTAAAGAATTGAATTAATGTTATGGCAGTAAATGTTGTCTTTAAGACATTGATTATTTTATTTCATGTGTTACTTTTGTTATCTATAAACATGAATATTTATGACAATCAATGTTAAAAAGGCATATTATGACTATTTGGTTTGCATTGTCATTATTTCGAATTGAGATTTATATTATGAAATAGTTTGGTGATCACCAAAGTGACCCAGCTAAAAGGATTCGTAGATTTCAAGTCATATGTTCGAAACTTAATACCCATATCCCAGGTATTAAGATAATGACATTGCAAATTTTTTATGATTTTTCTAAGCACAATAATATTTTGGATTGGCCCAAAGGTGCACCACCTTTCAAGTGATTGATAAACTAAAATAGGATAATTAATGTGCATCCTTAATCAACAGTTGGACCCGAATACCCAAAGGTAACGAACCTATCGAATTATGGATGCATTATTAATTATTCTTATAGGTAAAAGGGAATCACCATAATGATCATATATATATATATATATATATATATATATATATATATTTAGTATATCGTAATTTCCACCCAAAGGTGAATTGCGGTAGTACTACTTATTGAAATATTACTTTAGGTTTGATAACTCAAAGCATTAATGTAGTGAGCATTTATTTAATTGAAACATTAGTCTTATTTTGCTACATTTGCATAATTCATTTGTTGTGATTCTTAATGGAATGAATTTCTTAGAGAAGTTCAGTTTCACCTTGGTGTTCTGAATCTTGATTTGGTACTCCAGACTGAGAAACCGTCTGCTATTATTTATTCAACCAATGAGGAAGAAAAGACTATATACAAGTCTTGACAGATTGAGCAATATGTTTATGTGAATGAGCATAGCGAATAATATTAATTAATTATTTTCTAACTGGGAAGAACGTTTTCATTCAGCTAATAAGACTCTTGTTGTGACATTCAGTACTACCATAAAATTTGATGGTAGATATGGGGATGCATGTGCATATCCTTGAAATGAAAAATCTATCTTCTAAATTGAAGGTTCTTGGGATGAATGCAGATAAGTTCTTTCTTGTGCATATTATCCTGAATTCCTTGCCTCCTTAGTATGGGCTATTTTAATTCATTACAACACTATTACGGATAAGTGAAATGTAAATGAATTAGCCAGTATGCTTGTTTAAGAATAGGCAAGGCTTAAGCAACATGAATATCATCTAGTTCACCTTGTAAGTCAAGGAGCCAGAAAGAAGCTTAAAGGGGGAAAAACGATAGAGTCAACTATAGTTAGCGGACATCCTTATGCAATTGAGGTTCAGGAGAAGAAATAAAATAGTGTCAAGTGCCATTTTTTGCAGAAAGTTTTGGCATGTTGAGAAAGATTGACACAAACTTATGACATGGTTTGAAAAGAAAGGTAAGCATTTAATTTGTGTATGTTTCGAATCACATCTCATTGAAGTTCCTTCCTATACTTTGTGGATTGACTCAGTTATACTGTTTATGTTTTTGTTTCGATCCATGACTTTCTTTTTCATTTGTTTCTAGATATTGGTTATTGTCTAGATTTGTTTTCAGACACTTTATGTTCCTTCTATTTCTCTAAATTTGGCTTCTTTGTATAAATTGAATCTTAATAGCCATTTTGCCAAAAGCCTTTTAACCTTGCATCATAATGTTGGAACCAAACATAGCCTGATTAGTGAAAAGTCCTTTTGACTCACCATTTTTTGGTAGAAAAAAGTATTTTATTACTTTTATTAATGACTTTTAACGTTACAGTTATATCTATTTGTCGCATAAAAGAATCTCAAACAATGGATGACTTCAAGGTATACATTACTGAGGTTGAAAGAAAATTTGATACAAGAGTAAAGGTTGTCAAATCAGATAGAGGTGCTGAGTATTATGGAAACTATGATGGATCGGGTCAATGCCTGCCCCATTTGCTAAACTTTTTGAAAAGCATGGCGTACGTCTCAGCATAATGAAGTAGCTAAATAGCATAATCGTACTCTAATGGATATGGTTAGAAGTATGTTAAGTAATTCCTTTTTACCCATTTCATTGTGTTTGGAAGCCCTTAAGACCACTTTATATTTATTAAATAGAGTTCATACTAAAGTAGTTTCAGAATATCCTTTTGAACAATAGACTGAAGACACCTACATGGTTGGGGTTGTCCAGCAGAGGCTAGAATTTACAATCCACATGAAAGGAAATTTGATTTACTGTCCTATATATATTGGTTATCCAGAAAAATCGAAAGGGTATAGATTTTACTGTCCTACATATAGTACGAAAATGCTTAAAATCGATAATGCCAGATTCCTTGAGAATGGTGAAATCAGTGGGAGTGATAAACCACAAAATGTAGTTATTTAAGAAGTTAGGGTACAAGTCCCACTACCCATAACTTCTAAAGAAGTTGTACAATCATTTGAGCGTTTTGAACAATAAGTTATTGATTATCACCAATGAACCAATTATAGAAAAATCGCAAGAAATAGCATTAAGGAGTTCTAAAAGAAAACAAAGATTCGCTATTTCAAATGATTATGTGGTTTATTTACAGGAATTTAATTTTGATATAGGGACGAGTAAGGATCCGATTTCATTTTCATATGCCATTGAAAGTAATGATTCTGTTAAATGTATTGATGCCATGAATGATGAGTTGAAATCAACGGACCAAAGTAAAGTCTGGGACATCGTTGAATTGCTTGAAGGATATAAAACAGTCGGTGTAAATGAGTCTTCAAGACCAAGCACGACTCACATGGCAATATCAAACGATATAAAGCCAAACTTATGGCCAAAAGGTTTTAACTCATAAATTAGGCATTGATTATAAGGTGTCTTTCTTTCCCGTATCCAAGGACTCAATTAGAATAATTATGGATTTGATAGCTCATTATGATTTAGAGTTGTACCAAATGAATAGAAGTTTAGAAGAGGAAGTCTACATGCATCAACCTGAAGGCTTCTCAATAAAGGAAAAATGACCACATGGTTTGCAAATTAAATAAGTCAATATATGGACTTAAACAAGCTTTCATGCAATGGTATCTTAAGTTTAATGATACCATTACTTAAACAAGCTTCCAGCCAGCGCCCCTAAATAGGGGCGCCTGCCAACCAAGCGACCCTAAGTAGGGGCGCCCTTAAGTCGGGGCGCTTTCTACAGGCGCCCCAATTTTTTTTGTTTTTTAATCAATTTTTAAACTTGTTTTACACATTAACAAATTTTTTAACTATTATTTCTTACCAAAAACAAGTAGTCTTGAAATGGTATAAATTCATCACTTTCATCAATCTAGCCCTTAACCTCACTCATGCTCCTCCCTGTCTCTCACGCACGCCGACATCGCCTCTGCAAGTCATCTTCCTCACTTCCTCTCTCAATTCTCAGTTCTCTCTTCTCAGCCTTTCACTTTCATCTCCCTCGCTGCCCTCTCCTCTCACTTTCAGCCTCCTTCATCAGTTTTTCCTCTCACTCTCTTGCCACCATCTCCTCTCACAATATCTCACTGTCTCGGTTCTGATCTCCCTCTACTCTCAGCGGCTCAGCCTTCTCTACCTCAGTCCGTTGTTCTCTTTTCATTGGTGACAATTTCAGGTTTTTTTTTTTTTTTTTTCGTGAATCTCTTGAAATTTACTATAGGTTTTGGGGGTTTGTTCTGTTTGTTCTTAGATGAGTACTTTATGGACTTCCCAGATCTTCTTTTGTGTATTTAGTTGTGGAAACTGTGTTGATGGGTGCATTATAGGGCTTCTAGGTTTTCTAGAAACATTGTGGATTTGTGTTTTTGTTGCTGGGTTTTGAGATCAAGTTGAATTGTTTGAGATTTAATCTGTAAGTTTTTTGTCCTTAGAGCTGAAAATGCGAATTGAGAAGTACTTTAAACGTGACGAGGAGGCACTTTCATCGATCCTTGAAGCGATTTTCCAGAGGAAGTTTACCGGAAAGCATGAGGAGGCGGATGATGGGAATAAAATTTTGATTCATAATATTGAATTTTGGATTTGTTATCAAGTTTTTCAAAAAGGAAAAAATAAAATAAAACACAATTAAAACGGGGAATTTTTTTTTTTTTTTTTTGTCATGTATTAAATATTGGGGGCTCTTACAATTGTGCAAACGCCCCCAATTCCAGAAGGGGGCGCTTGCCTAAGTGGGCACCCCTTATTAAAAAAGGGGGCGATTACCTGGCAAGCACCCCCTTTTAAAAAAGGGATGCTTGCCCACAGCCAAGCACCCCATTTTTAAAAAGAGGGCGCTTTGCTTCAAACACCCATTTTTAGAGGTGTTTTTCACTAAAAAGTGCCTCAAAATTATATTATAGTCGCCATCCTACCCGACGTGTCCCAAGTGTCCCTAATCAAGCGTTGCGAAATCAATAGGGACCTTTTTTTGGCCAAAAAAGTCCCAAATAATCATGTCACTAAACCTTTTTTTTTTTTGTTTTTTGTTTTTTGTTTTTTTTTTTTTTTTTTTGTAGTGATGGTCCCAAAAACCCTTTAGATTGTCTTATAACCTACAAGACCCTATCCTCATGCACTTGCAAGTTGTACCCAACCTTATGAATTGGTCTAAGATGGAAATGGGGGCACTTAATATATATATATATATATATATATATATATATATCCACTCGACTAGCTTTGGTCAAAACTGCGAATTCGAGGACCCACAATATGGGCCAATACCATAAGGCCCAAGCCATGGATCCTAACCAGCCCATAAAAGTCCACATGCCAAAACATCAACGGCTTAAAAAACGCTGAAAGTGTAGCACAAAGATGTGGCCTTACCCTATCACTAGGTGCCATATATAAGGAGAGGACGTTCAATGATTTCAAGTATCATCACACAAAAATTCTCTCAATAAACCCTTTAGCTCGCATCCTCAAAGTAATTCTCATCCTTTACCTTTATTAAATTAAGCATTGGAGAGTTCTCCCGACCGCCAACTCCGGACAAATTTCCAACCATTTTATTCTTTCTTTCATGCGTCCATTAAGAACTACATTATTAAATAATACATAAGAAAGGTTGTACCCAAAAAAAATTATATATAAAATGTTTACACAATCTTTTTTATTTTATTATAAAGACCCAAATAATGAAATCTGTTTGTGTTGAGTGCTGCTTTACAAGCTATTTTAATATTTATCTAGAGTAATCATGTACAAGAAGTTAAAAAGAAGAATGAAGAAGTAAAAAGAGTGGATCCAACAATCTTCAAGAGTTTAATTGAAAGTTTGAGATACTTTACATGCACAAGATCACCGGATATTCTCTATGGAGTTGGGCTTATTAGTCGCTATATGGAGTCACCTACCATAACTCATTTCAAGGTGGTTAAAAGAATTCTATGTTATGTCAATGAGGCTAAAAGAAATTAAGTTTGTAAAGGGGTGTTTAATAATAAACTTAATTTTATTAATAGTTAATTGAGACTTTTCATTTCATATTCCCATATGTTACCGAGTGAGTTGAAGAGGTTATGTCTTTTAATTTTTCAAGAGTTATTTGACATAGCCGTTACAAGCATGAGAGTTATATGAGATATAAATGAATAAAATTATTGTGAAGAAGTTAGAAGTTCATTTGTATCCTATAAATACCTATGTAAACAAGTTGTTTTATCAAGTTGAATATTCCTCTTCCTATTTTGTGTTCTCTCTTAGTGAATGTTGTTTCCAATTTTCAACATAGTTGAGTTGTTTCCTTTTTTGTTTTGTTTTTGCTTATAGTTTGTTTGTTTTGTTTTGTTGAGTATAGGTAATTGTTTAGGCTAAATCCAAGAATATTGAGATTTTGGTTATTAGTTAGACAGAATGGTGAATGCTGTTAGCAGCTCGAAATCCAGTAATTCTCTACTGGGGGACTTTGTATTCTTTGTGTTGTAATAAAAAATTTCATTCATCCAAAATAATAATAATAATAATAATAATAAGCTTAACAATCTAAATATAATCAGAAGTCTTCCCAAACCCAATCATCTCAAGCATCTCATATTACAATCTAAAAGACCTAACCATAAACAACCATGAGAAGATGAATGGATTTAGTTTCATATTTACAATCTAATCCTAATCAGCTCCCTTCATTTATGTAATTTAATCTAATTCCTAAATTTAGGATAATCCAAATTTACTCTAAGATATAAGAACTCCACTAGCCTCTCCAATCGAGCAACAAGTCATATATTTTGTTGTTGTTGCACCACAAAAACAGATGTTCTACTATTAACATCTGATGAGGCAAGCAAGTCTCCAATAACCCCCAACTCTGCAAATTCACTCCATTCTGCCAGCCCTGATGTCTGCGGAGTCTCTACGGTATTTCGTCTACCAACAATAATAAGGTCGTATTCCTTCACCATACACCGAATTATCAATGCCGTCTCAGGCCCATCTTTCACCACCTCCTCTATGTATGTCACAGATTCATTAACTGTATTGTTAAGCTTAACATCCTTGAGTATCTCAGAGTCAAAAAAATATTCGTCCCAGTAGGCATCACCTTCATTGTGGGCGGAAACAAAGTGAACCACAGTTAGAGTTATTTTAGAGTGATTGGCCATGCGTTTGGCAAAAGTAAGTGCCTCTCGATCATCATTACCTCCAAAGAAGAGCATTGCAATAGAATATGATGAATTTGATGAAACCATTGACTGTCCTAGATGACCACGGTCAATCAAGATGCCAACAGAGCAGGGGGCTAGTTCAAGCACATTGCAATTTAAGGTCCTCATGGTATTGTCCTCTGATTCAACAATAGAACCATCAATTGACCATTTTCGGTGGAACGGCAATACTATGATGGATGTGAGTTTGTCCAATCCAAGGATGCAAATGTTCTCGTGCATGGACTTCAGTGGAGAGATTAATGTGAAGACGTTTACAGATACAAAACCTGGATTGTCTTGTTCAAAGCGATCGAAAGCAATAATGATATTATCGGAATATGAACTATTAGATACAGTCTTTTTCTGCATTTGGTGGGAAATAAAAATAGGAGAGGTCCGACCAATTAGTTCGATAAGGTGAAGAACATAAATAGCAAGGGGCCTTTCTCTTGATGGGCACGAGACTTCAAGTAGTTTGGTTATAGCACCAATGTTATCTGGCTTGTGAATGCATGTGAGTATTCGAAGCTCTGCGTTGCGTGTGCAATGCATTACATTTCTTTTCTGGTAACCTGCGTATTGCCTTGAAGGATCGTACAGGAACTTCACCAGGAGTGGCACAAAAATTGCAACCAATAAGATGTGTAAACATATCAAAGCAAACACCTGGTCTGTTAGGACCTACACTTAAATAAAACAAAAATGTTAGAGAAAACCATCTAGTGACCTTGTTCAAGAAATCACAGTTTTTAACTACTACAAAATATGTGCTAGAAAATGTATTTTGCAATATAGTATGATGTTTCAAGAAGATTAATATTTTTTTCATACTTAATTATAGGACCTATGCAAAAAATACTCTATAACCACGAAATATCAACCCATCAAATTGGCAAAAAAGATAATTTACTATAATGCTTTGTTCCTTTTCTTTACATCTACATTTTTATTTTATTTAGGGTAACTATTGTATGTTGAAATCAAGAAAGAGGGAAACGAAAGAAAAATCCAACAAGCAATTTTTTTTTTTTTTCTCTCTATGCTACCAATGTGAAAGGAATGAACGGTAGGTATGAATTAAAGAGGATACAAAAGTTAGCCAATCATTAAAAATTAAATCAAAGGCCCCCGTAGTGGAACCAAAAAGAGAAAGGCAATTACATTTTCTAGGAAAAGAAATAGGGAGAAAAGATGGTTACCTCGATATCTCTATTGAATGTGTTGATAGAAAGTTGGACTACACCTTTGCAACTCAATAATAGAGAGAGTGCAAGAGCATCATTTAAGGGCATTTTGGAGTACAAGGCAGGTACCAAACAAGCCACCATTTTTACCACAAAAATCAAAAAAATGATGACTGCGGTGATTTTTACGAAATTATTATCAAATTTGATTTGGCTGAAATCCACCCTCATCGCACAAGTAGTAACGTAGAGTGGTAGAAACACATCTGAAGTGAAGCAGTTTAACTTGTTGACAATAGCTGATCCTAAAGGTGGTCCGTCTGGTATTGCGAATCCCAGAATGACAGGCCCAAAGATTAGAGTCTGACCAAAAAAAATGAGAAAACAACGCGGAGCCAAGGAAAACTACAATGATGGCATCAATGAAGATGCCTTTGACAGGCCTGCCTTTCGGTGTCTGTCTAACTATCCAAAGCATTGCTGGATGTATTGCAAATATACTGAAGATAATATAAATCATGAAAGCTCCGGACTCTTCAGCGGCGATCGTATTACCACGATCCCTGCTAACTCTAGAGAAGGAGGCCACGACGGTTATAATCACGCTTAACAAATCGGTTACCATTGCTGCAGAAAGGCTTAATCGGCCCAGCTCGGAATTCAGGATTTGGAGGTCTTCAAGAAGGCAAACAAGGACCGGAAATGGAGTTACACAATGTTGTATTGTCACAAATGGAAGTAGAAATGCTTCTTTTTTATTTAGCGGCCACAATCTTTCAAGTTGCATTTCGACTAACAACCCAATTAGCAATGGCGACAATATGCATGCAATACCGGTAACCATGGCTTTTCTTCCTGTTCTTTTTATCATTCCTAGATCCATTTTCACAGTACTCAAAAAGAAGAAGAGTACGAAACTGAAGTGAGAAAACATATCAATTATTTCTTGACCTGTCAACGAGAAGAGAACTTTTTTGATTATACCGAAGCGTCCCAAAAGAGACGGACCAAGGATTATGCCAACCTGGTTCACAAAAAACCAACACAATTGACTCCCCTTGAATGCAAACAATTTCAAACGAGGAAAACAAAGAGGAAGAGAGCACGTACAAGAAGTTGTGTGGTGAACTTGGGTAGTCCATGACGCTTAAGAACGTAGTGGGCGGCTTGGTTGAGGGTGAAAATGATAACCATTTGCAGCTGAAGCAGTGGCAACGTAAACGGCAAACTCCCAGAACCAATGTAGTTCCACGAGCCGAATGAATCGATGGGGCCAGGCAACTGAGTGCAGTCGATTATGGAGCTCCTGCCGCTTGTATTTACATATGTGATTGTATCTTCCACAGGCAGATCATTTCCTGCCATGCCTCTTCTTATTTTCTCACAGACAAAGTTGATGGAGAAGAAAAACTTAATTTTAATTTGTCAAATTAAAAACAATATTGGGAGAAACTATTTCTCAGAGTCACTATATATTGTATTCTCAGAACATGTGATTTATAAGTTGGTCATCTTCTAGAAAAGGATCGGATCATCTTATGGTTGTAATCTTGTTAACATTCACCTTCTAATAATGGGTTTCTCTTAATATGGTTTTCATGTATTGAAGATTATATATTGTCATCCCTTTCCAATGTTTATCTAATCTTTGGAGAATTTAGGTCAATGCCGGGTCAGCCTAGGTTGTTGGTTTCATCTGTACACGTGGGCTTTATATATAGTCCTCTTTTTTTATTTTTAGGACATATGGCATGTTTTAGGAGTGACGCGTGGCAAATCGTTATTTTTCCCTCACGAAAACTAAGAGAGTTATCGATTTTATCTTTTCTCATATAGGTTAGGTACCATTTTTGATTGTTTTGGAAACCTAGGGAGAAAAAAATAATAATAATAATAATTACTTAACCCTAAAATTTAAATGTAAAGTTTTACGTAATTAGCATAAATAAATGCTAAAGAAAACGAGAATAAAGTTTTAATAGATAAAATAATAAATGAAAGATATATTTTGATGAAAATAAATTGCGCACATAATTAAGGGTAGACGTACGTACTACCAAGCCACTTGATGAAAATAACTTTAGCACATAAGATCATTTCTATTGGAAGAGCCAAATGTTACTTTTATTTAAAATTGCTCGTCAAATGTTTAAAAAACCCCTGCATTGGATTAGCTAAAAGAAAATGTAAAATAGATATTTAATTGGAAGAGCTAAAAAAAAAGGCTAAATGTAGCAGCATTTTTTAAGGGGGCCATTTTACTTTTTATTGTTTCTCACTTGTTTTCTCTTTTTCCCAAATCTTTTCCTACTTTTCTCTGCATATTCTCTTTTTCCCAAAACTTTTCCCATTTTTCTCTCACATGTTCTCTTTTTCCCAAAACTTTTCTCACTTTTAATAATATTTAAATGATATAGATAAAAATATAGCTAATCGGATGTGGATGCATTTAAAATTCATTAGCTAAACTAGATAAAAGTGAGTTTCGATGAGCTATTTTGCATAAAAATTTGGCTCATCCATTGGGAATGCTCTAATCAATAAACATTTTATTGGACACGATGCTTTCTTTCCACTGTAGATCTCTTCTATCTACCTTATCATTTTATCTCTTTCCCTCCTTTATGCTTCAATGGATTCCACGTTCCAGGACATGGAGGACCTCATTTCCCTAGCTCTTGCTTCTTCCAACAATCTCTCCCACTCCCACTCCCTTACCCAAAATCCACCATCAAGAACAATCTCACGCACCCACTACAATCAGCCTGCTTTTCCTTATTTACCCCCATCCAACTACACGTGGCCTACATCTAACTTGATCTCCTTCCAACACATAAGAACCAAACCCTCTACTAAACGTTACCACTCGTATTCCAAACCAGAGGATGAACTCCTTTCTATTAAGAAATCCAAGCTGGATGACAGCGCTCCTATCGAACAAGACGCTCATTAGATCACAGGTCTTGTTTACTCCGAATGTCTCTGATCCTCCCCATCAGCCTTGGATGTTTTCTTTTGTGCATGCTCCCCATCGGCATCTTTTACAGCCAGCTTTTTGGGAGCATCTATTTGACATTGGAGTAAAAATATTATCAAGAGAGGAGATATTTGGCCAAGATGTTTTCTGCAGTTTTATCATTAAACTTAAATAGAAAAGAGTTACACTTGTATTTGATCACATCAAGCTAACAAGATAAGCTTTGATCTGATAAGAAGATTTAAACAAAGAATAAAAGATAAAGATATAATATAGAAGATTACAAACAATCAAAAGAGAAGTGATACAAAGAAATAACTCTTACAAGGGATAAGTAAGAGTCCTAAAGTGATACAAATAAATAACTCTTACAAGAGATAAGTAAGAGTCCTAGTGATACAAATAAATAACTCTTACAAGAGATAAGTAAGACTCCTAAAGTGATACAAATAAATAATTCTTACAAGAGATAAGTAAGAGTCCTAAAGTGATACAAATAAATAACTCTTACAAGAGGTAAGTAAGAATCCTAGTGCACTTCTCCTGAGTAGCAGCAGACTCCTTAACAGGCCCCCTCAAACTCATGGGAGGAGGAAGAATCATGAGTTTGTCACGCAATTCCAGAAACCGAGAAGAAGTTAATCCCTTAGTAAAGATGTCAGCACATTGATCAATGGTGGAGATAAACTGAATCACAATATCCTTGTGCATAACCTTTTCTCTAATAAAGTGATAGTCTATAGCTATATGCTTTGTCCGAGCATGATAAATAGGATTAGATGCCAATGCAATGGCTCCAAGATTGTCACACCAGAGCTTTGGTGGAGAGAAAAGGGAGATCCTCAACTCCTTTAGAAGCATACGTAACCAATATAGCTCAGCAGTGGCAATGGCCATAGATCTATACTCCGCCTCTGTGCTTGAATGAGATACAGTTGGTTGCTTTTGGATTGCCAAGAGATTAAGCAATTGCCAAGAAAGACAACACAACCACTTGTGGATCTTCAGTCAATTGGATCACTAGCCCAATCAGAGTCACATAATGCTTCTAGATGAAGAGGTCCCTTAGTGAAAGACAAGCCATAATCTAGAGTTCCCTTGAGATACCTTAATACTCTCTTAGCTGCAGTAAAATGATTTGTAGTAGGACAGTGTAAAAACTAACAAAGATGATTCACTGAGAAGGATATATCTGGTCTTGTGAGAGTTCAATATTGAAGTGCACCAACAATATGCCTATACAGGGACTGATCTTCCAATGGTTCACCATCAAATTTAGTCAATCTTTTGCCCGAAGTGCATGGAGGAGAATAAGGTTTAGCTCTTATCATGTGAACTCAATGTAGAAGATCAATAATATATTTGGATTGATTAAGATACAAACCAGCAGAAGTACGATGTACATGTATGCCCAAGAAATATGACAAATTACCCAAATCCTTCAACTTGAATTCAATTCGCAGTTTTGAGATGAGATCATTAATGCTGGATAAATTATTTCCAGTTATAATGATATCATCTACATATATAAGCACAAAGATGGTAAGAGAATCTCTATGAAACAAAAATAAGGAAGTATCCATCAATGATCCTGTGAAACAGAGTTCAAGTAGAGCTTGAGTAAGTCTATGGAACCAGGCTCTTGGTGCCTGTTTTAAGCCATACAAGGCTTTGTGAAGCTTACAAATTGAATCAGGATATTGAGGATCAACAAATCCTCTTGGTTGTTCCATAAAAACTTTTTCATCAAGTTGTCCAAGGAGAAAAGCATTTGATATATCAATTTGTTTCAAAGACCAATTATAATGAACAGCTAATGCTAGAATCAATCTCACAGTTGCAGGTTTTATCACAGGACTAAATGTTTCTGTGTAATTTATACCATCTCTTTGTTCAAACCCTTTGGCTACTAGCCGTGCTTTATACCTCTCAATGGTTCCATTTGGTTTTTGTTTGACTTTATACACCCATTTGTTTATGATGACATTTCTGTTGTGTGGTCTTGGACAAAGAGACCAAGTGTGATTTTCCTGCAAAGCTTGGAACTCACTTTCCATGGCAGCCAGCCAATGGGGATTTGAGGCTGCTTGAGTAAAGGTGCTCGGCTCACTAAAGGTAAAGATAGACGCATGCATGGCTTTTAGGGGATGTTTGGTAGAATAGTATAGCTTGAAATCAGTAAATGTTTTAGGTTTTAAGCTGCCTGTTTGGGATCTAGTAACAATATGAGGTGAGCTTGGTGGATTAATTAAGGTAGGTAGTGAAGAGATGGAAGGAATATGGTCTTCTAAGATTGGAAGAGATATGTCACAGGTAGGTGTTGATTCTATAGGAGAATCAATGGTTGTAGGTGCGGTTCGTGTGGTTGTAGGTGAAATAGGTGGAGAAGGTGTAACAGAATCTGTTATCACAATTGGATTGGATTCTGTAGGTAAAGAGCTTGAAGTTGGTATTATTGCAATGGGAAAAATTGGAGGGGATAATGGTTCAACAGAAATTGGTTTATTTGTGATCAAATCAGGTGAAATATTGTTAACTTCAATGAACTGAGAGAGTAAGGGAACAATACCTTGATTCAAAGAATAGTCACTTGCTGAAGCCATGTGGGAGGCAATACCTTGTGCCAGAAACAACTTCTCATCAAAAATCACATGCCTTGAGATAAAGACTCGTTTCGTGGAGGTATCTAGGCACCTATATCCCTTTTGATTTAAACAATATCCTAGAAAGATGAATTGTCTACTTCTGAATTCAAGTTTGTGTCTATTATAAGGACAAAGAAGAGGATAACAAGCACAACCAAATACCTTTAAATTACTATAATCTAGTTCCTTATTGTGAAGTTTAAAATAAGGAGTAGACCATTTTATAGTTTCAGTAAGTAATCGGTTAATCAAATAGACAGCAGTATGGCAAGCCTCAATCTAGAATTTAGAAGATAAATGAGATTGAGTAAGAAGTGTAAGGCCAGTTTCTATGATAGGTCTGTGTTTTCTTTCTGCTATCCCATTTTGTTGGGAAGTGTGAAGAGATGTTATTCTATGAAAAATACCATGAGAAGAAAAAAAAAATTTTGAATTGATGAGATGTATATTCACCCCCACCATCAGTTTGGAGCTGTTTGATCTTTGTTGAGTGAAGATTTTCAAGTAAACTCTTAAATTTGACAAAATAATAAAATACTTCAGACTTTAATTTTAAAGGAAAAATCCATGTATATCTTGAAAAATCATCTACAAATATAACATAGAATTTATAACCACTAACAGACACAACTGGAGACGTCCAGACATCACTATGAACTAATTCTAATGGAGAATTGGTAACATGAGTTGAATCCTGAAAAGGTAGTTGTTTGCTTTTGGCTAATTGACATGGCTTACATAAAGAAAAACTAGACTCTAAATGACTGACAGGTAGATGTTGAGACTTGAGAACAATAGAATTGGGATGTCCAAGTCTATTGTGCCAAGTGACTTCACCAGCTTTGACTCCAAGAAAGGTAACATGATTGCTGTGTTTATTGACTCTAAGAAAGACAACAGGCTTGTTATGTTAATTGATGAGAAATTGTTTCAGCTAAATTGGGTATAGACCATCCTCACTTGGCCCCTGCAATATTATCTCCCCCGAGAGGTTGTCCTTTACAAGAAAATAAGAATCTGTGAGTTTGAAGTGGCAATTATTATCATGACAGAAACGATTTATTGAAAGGAGATTAGCTGAAACATCAGGACAATGTAAGATATGTTTTAAATGAACAATAGTGTTTTGGAGTTTGAAAGAAGAAGAACCCGTATGAGTGATGGGAAGAGAGCTACCATTGCCTACAGCAACCTGTTCTTCCCCATTGTATGGCTATTGGATTGTGAGATTTTCCAAGTCAGCAGTGATATGGTTATTAGCCCCATTGTCAGCTAACCAATCATCATCTTCACATAGAGCATTAGACTGAGCAGTCATGGCTGCAAGCTCACTTGGAGAGTGTCTTCCTTGGTAGGCATAGTCCATGCGATGATAGCAGTCAAGTGCTTGATGGCTTGTCTTACCACAAATTTGACAAGGAACCCGATTAGTGCTATTAGAAAAGGTAGAATTTGTTCTACTTGAAATTGAAGCACGATTTGTTTGCTGAGGAGAATAGCGCTGACTAGCACTATTTGTTTGCTGAGAAGAATAGCGCTGACCACCAAAAGGCTTATGTGGTTGATTGCGTGCATTGTTCTTGTAGAATTTGTGCCTATGAGTATTTGGCTTTTGAGAATAAAGTGCAAATGAGGTGGTCTCATATAGTTTATTCTGCTGCAGTAGAAGATGTTCATGGTTGAGCAGGGCATACTAAAACTGATTTAGAGGCATAGCATTGTTATTTGTAACAAGAGAGAAGGTAGTGATGAAGGCATTAAACTGAGGATTCAGGCCTCCAACAAGGTAAGAGATAAGGTCTTCCTCTTCAACTTTCTTTCCAACAAGAGCTAGTTCATCGACAAGGGACTTGACTTCTTGTAGATACTCAGAGCAAGTCTTAGTTCCTTGATGAAGAGTTTGTAATTGGTGCTGTAATTGACTGATGCGTGTCCTAGAAGGGCATACAAAACAGGTAGCCAATGCAGTCCACACCTCATGGGAGGTCTTCAAGCCATAGACTGTTAGAACCACTTTCTTAGAGAGACAAGTGATAAGCCAGCTAAGAACATACTGGTCTTTTCTTTCTCATATAGCAGCTTCAGGATTGATTACATCATCCTCTTCAGCAATTTTGGGAAGGAATTTAGGTGGGCATGGTTCTGAGCCATCAACGATGTTCATAAGACCATGAGTACGAAGGATAGGATGAATCTGAAGGCTCCAGGCCAGGTAATTACGTTCACCCAATTTGTTAGGTGTAAAGCTAGTAAGATTGGGTATGGCGATAGTGTTTGCGGAAGAAGCCATTCAGTTGGAGGTGTTAACCTACAAATGGTTCTGATACCAAGTAAAAATATTATCAAAAGAGGAGATATTTGGCCAAGATGCCTTCTGCAGCTTTATCATTGAACTTAAATAGAAAAGAGTTACACTTGTATTTGACCAGATCAAGCTAACAAGATAAGCTTTGATCTGATAAGAAGATTTAAACAAAGAATAAAAGATAAAGATATAATATAGAAGAATACATACAATCAAAAGAGAAGTGATACAAATAAATAACTCTTACAAGAGATAAGTAAGAGTCCTAAAGTGATACAAATAAATAACTCTTACAAGAGATAAGTAAAAGTCCTAAAGTGATACAAATAAATAACTCTTACAAGAGATAAGTAAAAGTCCTAACGCACTTCTCCTGAGTAGCAGCTGACTCCTTAACAATTGGCATGTCTTTCCCAGGTTCTTGGCTTTTACTTAGGGATTTTAATTCCATTATTCCTGCTTCAGAGAAGAGTGGTGGACGTGCTTTGAGGATTTTGAGGATTTTGTTCACTCCAATGGTCTTATTGATCTGGGTTTCAATGGAAACATATTTACTTGGAGTAATCACAGACCGGGCATTAGAAAGATTAGACAGGGGATTGGCCAACCATGATTGGGTTCTCATTTACCCAAACTCCTTGATAAATCATCTTCCCATGACCAACTCAGATCACTGTCCTTTGTTGCTGTCTCTAAAGGGTTCTTATCATAATCTCCCCAAGCCTTTCAGATTTTAAACTTTTTGGACAAAGGATAGTTCCAACCATGAAGTGGTTGCAGAGGCCTAGTTACCTAACTTGAGAGACTCTAGAAGTTCTCCTGCTTTCTCTCTGTTCAAGAAATGGAAAAGTACAAAATATGCTCTTAAATGGTGGAACCAAAATCACTTTGGTAACATTCAATATCAGATCAAGAAGTTGTTAAGAGAGATTGATTTAATACCATCTTGAAGTGCCTATATATCCACATATTCTATTTGTTCTGGACAGAAGTTAAATGTCTCCCAAGTCCTCTTTGTTCCTGAGCAAAAATTGTAGGTCCTCCCCTATTACTGTCATGAAGAGCATCCTCAATCTTTCTGTCATTCCTGCAAAAGCCAAATACTTGGGCATTCCTCTTTTCTTCAATAAAAGCAAGAAGCTTACCTTTGCAGATCTCAAGCAAAAGCTGTTAGCCAAAGTTTCTGGATGGAGATCCAAGCTTCTTTCCCAAGCAGCCAGACAACTCTCATCAAAGTTGTGGCAAACTCCATACCAGCCTACAATATGTCCATTTTCCTACTGCCAAAAGGTTTTTGCAAGGATTTGAACTCTATTTTAAGGAAATTCTGGTGGATTTTCCTCCCAAAAAGAGTCACAATTCACTTTACTGGCTTGGGATAACATCTGTTAACATAAATCTCTGGGTGGTTTAGGCATCAGATCCTTGGATACCATGAATCTATCATTACTGGCTAAGCTGGGATGGAACCTGACTATTAAGAATCCTATGCTTTGGGTGAAAAGGGGTGCTTGCCTTGCAATCTCTATGGGATCCAACATAAATGTCTGGTCTGGTCTGATCCTTGAATTCCAAATTTGGACTCTTTCAAGCGTTGTCCAAATCCTAATATGTAATAGCCGAAATTATTTTGGAGAAAATAAATATTTAAGGATAATTCGGCATTTGTTATTATGGGTTTTAATTGGTAATTTTATTTTATAAGATCCGAATTTGTTAATGATGAGATAATTATAAGTTTTGATTTTCTATAATATTAGAGGGTTTAAATTGAGGTTCGTAGATTTATATGATTAAACCACAAAAAGGAAAAGACAAGAGGTGGTAATTGTGGATAATGGGTCATAATTTTGTGGTTTAAGGAACTAAGAAAAAGAGGGGTAATTTGGTACACTTAGAAGTAGGTAGAGGGACTTATTGGGAATTAGCTTCAAGGGAAGGAGACAAAAGCATAAGAAAGAAATGGAGTGTCACGTGTATGTTGGGAGCAAAGAAGAAAAGACAAAGAAAGAGATATGGTGGACAAGGAAGAAAACAAGAGAAAGATCAGACCAAAACAGGGGGGCATGCGTGAAGAGAGAAGTGCTAGGATAAGAAGACAAGGAAGAGAGAAAATAGAGAGAGAGAAGAGACAACCTGCTGCACGGCAGCAGGCCGGCAACAAGCTGCTGCAGGGAAGCATGCTTGCTGCAGGCAGCATGCGTGCTGCCCTCCACGTCTTGACGTGGAAGGGCAGCTGGCCCGTGAGTGAGAGGGGGAGCACCCCCCTCACTTTATAAGAAGCAGGGAGCTTGCTCCCTGCATCCGCTAGATGCATGACCGAGAGAGAGAGAGGCAAGCGGAAGAGGAAGAAAGGAAGGGTTTTCCCCTCTGCCAGACCAGACCGTGAGAAAGAGAGAAAGGAGAGCTGAGACCGAGAGAGAGGAAGAAAGAAAGAAAATGAGAAGAGGAGAAGAAAAGAAAGAGAGGGCTAGGGAGAGCTGGATTTTGAGAGAGACCCAAGAGAGAGCTACGATTTTTGGAGCGGGTCACTTGCTTGAGGCTAGGTGGCGCCATAGGCGGAGGAGCATTCCCAACGCTAGCAGTTTTCGAGTTCGAGATGTGTCGGTAAGCGATTTCTAGCAATTTCTAGTAATTTCCTTGGGTTATTCAAGATAGGCATTTTGTTAGATGATTTTTATTTATGGCTTTTAATCCCATATTTAAGGTTAGCATTTGGTGTTGATTCCTTTAAAGCCTTGTGATTTTTGGGGGATTAATTATGGTGGCTAGATATTAAGGGTTTAATACGGGGTTATAGTGTTCTTGGCTTATTATTTTGTGACACTTGGGTTGTTAACTAATAGAGTTCTAATGCTTTGATTTAGAGGTAGCCGATTGGGTATTAATTTTAGGGTATCGATTTTATATGGTTATGACCAAATGGAGAAGAGAGTTAAGATTCTCTACTAATGACCAAAAGTATGGAGATGTGCTTTGTAGTTGGCCTGTTATAGTTTTGTTCTTCTTATTATGATTGGGTACCTTGGGTTCCTATTAATTAGTGTTTTGATGTGTCGTCTTGTTAGCTTGAGAAGGTGGGTTGTTTTATGAGTTAAAGTTATGGCATTGCATGGTTCATGGCCGAACGAAATGTATTTTAAGGGTCGTCTTTGTGGGCGACAAATGATATTTCCATGAGTTGCTTATGTATAGAGGTTGCGATTGTGTTGAGGTTTAAGATCCAAGAAGGGGTTGTAGATGGTATTATACTAACTAGGATATTATGTGATGCTAATGTAGGGTTTTTATATAAAGCCTCCAAGAGGGTTTTCAAGGGATCGACCGCAATTATAGAACACTACACGTCAGTGTGTGTCGAAGGAGAATATGAGGATCAAGGTAAGTGGGCTATCTTGTGTTAGTATGTTCATGAATAATGACCCGGTGCATTTTATACATAATGCTTTCAAAGACAAACATGGGTTATCTCTTGAACTAAATAAAATAGCATTTTATGCATGAAAAGTGTGATATGAGCTATTTTTATAAATATTGTCTCCAAAATATACATGAACTATTTATTGGGCTACTTGATAATATTATATGTGATGTGATGCTATTTATGATGTGACAAATATGGTGACACCGGTACCGTGTGTGTGTGTTATGTGTATATGATTGGAGGCAGTGCAACACACCATTTGTTCGATGTGGTCTCATAAGCCGTTAACCCTAAGTAAAGGGAGTTAGGTTAATAGGGTTCCATAGAAAGGGGATGAACGGACCAGTCCTTGTCGAAAGGTGATGTGTAGGACAACCACAACCTTACTATGTGGGTTAATCAGAGCGAGCTATGTTATGGAAATCTAGTCTTACTTTGTAGATGGCACAAGCAGTTGCAAACAAAGGAATTGGTTAATATCATTTAAAGCTATAATATTGTGAAGGCATCCCAGTAAATATTTTGAGAATAACGATATCCATGCTTAACCTTTTTATCTAGATATAAACTATTCACTATCACACACTAGCACAAGATTACCTGCTTTCTAAGTCGTTGAACTTACCCCTTACTTTTCTACACCATGGGAGCATGATGGTGTTTTATAGAGAGGCTAGCTAGGGTTGAGTAGACTGGACCTGAAGGTAGATGCGACCGTTCGATGTAAAGGTATTTGATGCAGAGTAGGATTGTGGTGAACATGAAAAACAGCAAGTAGAAGGGATAAATATTCCTAAGATTGTGAGACTATCACAAGAATCTAAGAAATCTTCTTAAAAACTAAAGCCTATCTAGGGTTTAAGAAAAAAACACAAAGAAACTCAACTCTGAGTATTCTTATTTAACAAAACTCAATAATAATCATAAACTGAATTGTTAAAGGCTATAAGCATATATTTATAGCCAAGACTCCTAGTCCTAAGATAACAATGAAATAAAGTTAATTTAGAAGTCTAAGAAAGACAACTAAACCAAATAAAAGACTAACAAAGAAACCTAATAGAAATAAAGACTGAAAGATAAAATAGAATAAATGACTAACAAAGAAACCTAATAAAAGACTAAAAGATAAGATAAGCCTTGAATTCCAATCTACATCATTCTCCCGAGGTTGGAGAGAATTTGCCCTCGAATTCGAACTGTCTTTTCCACGGTCCTTCGGGTGCCCTGTTAACTTGTTCTATTCTTTGTTCCTCAAGATCATAACAAGACCACACCCCATAAGAAACATGGTGGCTCTAATCATCAGCAGACTACGACGATGATGTTGAAGGCCCCGCACCTCCCCTTGCCGTGTAGACTTGTCATGCTTTTCTCGTGCCTTGTCTTTCCCATATACCATGAAAATCTTCAAATAACTCCCTTTCAATCTTTGACAGAAAAGCCTTTTCCACCATATAGATCTCATCACAATTTTTGTTAGAATAATTTGATAAAATAGCATCTATCCCAATGAAATCAACATAATCATTTGGATCAACACTAAAATTGAAGACTTTATTTTCGGGGCTCTTATCAGGCACATGATATGTAGAATTGTCGTCAAAAAGTGCAAAATTATCCGAAAGATTTACCTCTTCCAAGGGTTCCTCTTCTTCATGAAAAATTGCAAAACTCTTCGAAACACTTACCTCTTCCAAGGGTTCCTCTTCTTCATGAAAAATTGCGATACTCTCTGAAAGGTTTACCTCTTCCACTTGTTCCCCCAATTCTTCAAGCTTTTTAGGACTCTTAATGACGTGCGGATGATTATGAACATTAGACCCCGACACTAAATCAAGTTGAGGTTGAATTTCTCACAATGATGGAACCGCTTTTGATAATTTTGCTCGAACCATGTCGACAAATCTTCCCAGCAGCTCCTTTATCGGCCCCGGTACCACTCTTTTGATGTCGCTTTCGTTGTCCGTCATCTCCTGCTTGGCTATAAAGGATTGACCATCCCCTTGTGAAGGTTTTGGCTCTGCCTATGGGCTATGTAGCAACGTCAATCTAGTTTTATCCAACATGAAGCTGTACGTGTTCTTTGTTTCATTATGGATAGCAGCTTTATCATCTTGCCATGGCTTGCCCAATAACAGGTGACATGTCTCCATGTCGACCACATCACACCACATAGTATCCCTATATTTAGCTCCAATAGAAAAAGACACTAAACAACGTTTAGAAATTGTTACCTTGTTTCCTTTCACAAGCCATTCTAATTGATAATGAGTAGGATGTCTCTTGGTCTTGAGCCCTAGCTTCCAAACAGCTTCCTCCGAGACTACATTCATATCACTCATTGGATTGATGACAAGCTTGGCCACCTTGCCTCCCATGGTGCTTGTAGTTTGAAATTGTCGGTACGTACCTCCAATGTATCGAGACACCGATTGATGCTTGACCTTCGCCATCTCCCACGACACCTTTTTTTTGTAGGAATTTTCTATTTTTTTCTTTTTGGGTGTCGAGCTTGACGCCTGCATCCCGTGATATAGCATGGGCTTGTGCCATTGAAAATTCCTTCCGCACTCTGTGCCCCACATAAGGATTGACAGGTTCACCATCGACGATAAATTTGTCTTCTGCCCCCACATATCTCGGTTTTGGTTGACGCCGACAAACACTCGAACCATCCATGTCGACCAAGTGATCGATAGGGACCCCGTGATGGGTGCACGCATGCCCCTCCTTCTGCATGGTTAGACCACCAAACCTCTCCTCGATGTGCCGCAAACGAATCGCTAGTTGCTCCTTATGTGCTGCCTTCATGCACATATGCACCTCGTTCATGTCTGCAAAGCAGTTGCTCCTCTCCATTCATGGAAAGTAATTGAGCTTTGATACTAACTGATGCAGCGTAAGATTGTGATGAACAAGAAAAACAGCAAGTAGAAGGGATAAATATTCCTAAGATTGTGAGACTATCATAAGAATCTAAGAAATCTTTTTAAAAACTAGAGCCTATCTAGGGTTTAAGGAAAAAACACAAAGAAACTCCACTCTAGGTATTCTTATTTAACAAAACTCAATAATAATCATAAATTGAATTGTTAAAGGCTATAAGCAAATATTTATAGCCCAAGACTCCTAGTCCTAAGATAACAATGAAATAAAGTTAATTTAGAAGTCTATAAAAGACAACTAAACCAAATAAAAGACTAACAAAGAAACCTAATTCAAATAAAGATTGAAAGATAAGATAAAATAAACGACTAACAAAGAAACCTAATAAAAGACTAAAAGATAAGATAAGATAAGATAAGCCTTGAATTCCAATCTACATCAATATTGATCGGGGTTATGACTTGAAGACCTATTGTAGAACTTCGAAGGTTATTTGTGATATCTAGCATTTTGAAATGTATTTGTATATTCTAGGAGGGTCCAAATATTATTTGTAGTATCATGTATAAATAAATTAATGACTCAGCTTACATTGGGATTTTAGTAATGCTTTGATTGTAATGATAAATACTTACACAGAAATAAATTCATGGACTTCCCCTGCTTAATTACTCTGATTGAGAAAAATAGATCCCTGTGGACTTACCAGCTTTGTGGATAAGTCTGGGAGGCACGTGACAATTTAATTACCAAATAATTAAATTTTCGGAGCTTTACATAGTCTGATGGATCAACTTCATTTTTGTGTTGAAGATTTGATCAGTCAGTCCAACAGAAGTTTGAATTCTTCTTTGCTTGAGGATCTTTTTCATATGAATTCGGTTAACTAAATAAAGAACATCCATATTCCTCTTCTTCCAGCAGCTGACAGATGGACTTGGATTCTTACCGAAAATGGTCTCTTATCAGTTAGTTCAGCTCATGAGTTATCTTATAATTCTCCCTCTCATAGGCCTTCTCCTCTGACTCCTGAACTTTGGAAAGACCTTTGGAGTCTAAAAATGCAACATCGGCTCAAGCATCTTTTATGGAGACTTACTTGGAACATTCTACCTATTAGACAATGCTTTGTTAACTTCATAGACAGCAATGACCAAGTAGATTAGTTTTGTCCTATTTGCAAGACAGCTCTGGAATCTTCCTCCCATCTATTTCTTGATTGCGGTTTTGCCAAGATTCTTTGGAGGAATTCTCCTTGGCCTTTCAACTTTGAGGTATTTAGCTTTTCTCGTTTTGCAGACTGGATCAAGGTAATCCTGAAGCCTTCATCTTTTCTGCCGACAACATCCAACTCAACCCTATCTAGTCTCTATAGATCATAGCCAATTCAGTTCAGCCTCACAAAAGGCTTGGTTAGATTCAGCACTTCCCTTTACTTGGGCTCCTCCTCTCCCGAGCAACTTCACGGATAATTTTGATATTGCGGTTAAGAGTGACTTCTCAGTTGCAGCTATGGTTCTTAGTGATTCTAACGTTAAAATTATCCATACTGCCACCAAACGTCTCTCTACTATTGATGCAACCATTGGGAAAGCTCAAGTAGCTATGTTAGCCTCTCAAGTAGCTTCATCTCTTGGATTTTTTTCTTTAACCTTGGAAGGAGATTACATCGCAATATTATTCTTGCTATTCAACAACCTGATCTTTTCTTAGTGTGGAACTTTGCTTCCATTATTTCTAATGTTCAAGTACATTTGCTATCTTTCTATAGCTAAAAGGCTTGTAAAGTATTTAGGAGTGCCAACTTTCGTGCACACTGTTTAGCTCGATGGGCCGCTTCCAACCTCGTGTTTGGAGGCATTCCCGACTAGTCATCCATTCTCTCTTCCATTCATACAGGAGTGGGAAAGACCCTCCCTTGTAATCCTTACCTCAATTACTTAGAAAAAAATTAAAAATAAATAGAAAAATGGAAAAATTCACTTTAGGTAAAGTTTGTGGTGTTTTTCAATTTGAACCCCAATGTTTAAAAATTTACAGTGTACCTCCTAATGTTTCAAAAATTTGTAATTAAGACTCTTGATGTGGTATTTTTGTGACCAAAAATATCAATTATAAAAATTACCACTCGCAATAGAACGAATCCCGTAGGATAGGGCAATATTGAGGGTGTCGAACCTCAAGGACTGCAAGAGTTTAATTATCAGAATTTAAAAAATTAAAATTAACTTAATTAAAAGAGAATGATTTGTTTGTGTGAATTTGAAGTGCATAAAATAAACGGAAATAAAAGAAGTAAATGTATGAGAGAGAGAGTAGGATATTGACTTCACCACAATCTGCACATCAATGGTTAACCATATTTAATTCTAGCAATTCATTCTATGCATGTTATAATTTTAACAAGAAAATAATCTCATACAATCAATGGAATAGCATAACCCATCTTCGGTTGGCACGGACCGTCTACCTAAATTACACTAAACTAGGGTGTAGTACGATCCGTCTTCCCTAGGCATGGCCTATCTAACTCTATTGATTGCATGCTAATTAAGAACCATTGTATAACCATCATTCTTATAATCACAGAAAATAAGAATGATTTGAGTTCAATAATAGTAAAATAATTTCTAAGACAAGATAAAAATTTTACTAATATTGAATTGGAATTTAAAGAACAATTGCATTTAATATGAAGAACAGAAATCAATTGTAGCAATCCTCAGAGTTATACAATCACATGCATAAATTGAAAGACTAAAAATTAAATACAATCAAACCATTATGCTTGGAAAGGGTTACATCAATACCTCACAATTGGGTTTAGTTACTCATGATCTTCTAAGCTCCATAGACTATTTTACTGAATTTTGCTCTAAGAGGCGGTGTGTCTATTTACAATGTTTAGAGCTCTATTTATAGGGAATTGGAAAAAGCTAAAACCCTAGAAATCCTTAGAAAATCGGAAGTCAGTCTCCCAGTCCAATTGGGAGACTGAAAACCAAGCCCAAGCTAGAAAGGAATCTTGTCGTGCACTGTACGCCCGTGTGCGCTCGATCTAAGATTTGGTGCGCTCGAGCCTAGCTGATATGCGGGCGAGCACAGGTATGCGCTCGATCCTTGGTCGCAGACGCTCGAGCGCAGGTACGCTCGATCCCAGGAGTGCTGCGCTCGATCCTAGGTCCAGAATGCTCAGCTTTTTGTCTTTTTAAGCCCAATTTCCAAAGGTTTGTTAAATCAAACCTGAAATTCAAAAACAAAACAAAATCAAACAAATAACAAGCTAAGGAATTAACATATGTAAATTCAGGGGCTTGAATGAGCAACATTCGGCGCTTATCAACTCTCCATTACTAATTTCCGTCTAAGTGGACGAAAATTAACCCATGTGCATCTCACGTGAGAACAATATGCTGAAACTTCCAATTTTGCCCCTCCTCAGTAAAACAAAATGCAAGCCATTTCCACTGCAATCAAGAAACCCTCCAAGAAAGGCTCTGAAACAATCCTTCTCCGCCATCTCTTATATATCTCTTTGTTGCAACAGAGGAAGAAAGCCAGAAACCCACTCCCTTGTTGGAAAAATTGATAATTAATTGGCAACCAATTTCCCACCAGACCTTTATTCAAAAGATAAGTTTGGAAAGAAAACACACGAGAATACACACCAATCACACACGTACACTATGAGTTTATGTGATTTGGCAATATGCCTACGTCCACGAAGCGTGATCCGGTCTCCTTCTTTACTATTGAGAAATATTGAGTACAATGGTACAAGCCTAAACCCCTCAAGTTTAATATCCCAAACCCAAGCCCTTAACCCCTTGTACACCCCCACTCAATTGTCCCTCTCAAATACCTAGTAAAGAAGAACTCTCTACATTTGTAAATGCCACAAAGTGTTCTCACCAATTTGGATTTTCCTGATGATCTCAGCCAAGGACTACATGTCCTTTTATAGAGGGTTAATCACAAAAAATAGGAGAACAATTTTAATTTAGTTGCTGTTGGGAAAACGAAACCGTCATAAATATAAAGTATTTTCCATGATGAAGATAAACATTGCGGCCCACATGTTTACCCACACACGTTTTCTACAAAAATTCAATTCCAGGTTGTTCTTGGACTCATTTTAAAACTAACCTTATCCTCTTATAGATAAATAGAACTTGAGCCCATCAACTTGAATATTGATATATTTTCGAACAATTATCTTCATACTTGTTGACAATTTGAGCCATTCAACAATCTCCACCTTGGCAAAAATTTGGCAACCTCCACCTGAGATCTCAGGTCCGCATCTTGACCGATGCCCATCCCCACGCCCAGTGATGTCGTACAAAACACTATCTACACCAACAGTAATAATTCTACAAGAATTATCATGCTCCACCATAAAAAGCACATGCACTTAGAATTAAACCATTCCAAGAATTTTCATTTTTTGGCACATGTCCAAAAAAATCCTGCTAAAAAATTTGGTGCAACTTCCATGTTTGGTTCCCCCGGAAGTTCATCAGCCATCGACACCTTTTTCTACCACATACTCGACATCAAAAAACCAAACCAATGTCTCCTATGCAAATGTGGACTCGCTAATAGAACACATCCATTATCCTGACATTTTTAGCGGTCATGCCAGAGGATGTACATGACCATATCAAAGAGCATCATCATAATCATCTCTCACTGCAATGAGAGAAACACTATTAGCGTTTTTGGAGCAATCTACCGAGCCTGCTCTTCTCAACATTTTATGTAGCCCAGATTGGATTAGGATGTCCTGGACTTGTATTTGCCACAACCCAAAGTTCAGTCCCCCGTCGAACCTTTCAATCCCAAACTTCAAGGACTGCATTTCTTCTTAACGAGTAGAAATCCACAACCAAATTCTGATACCAATTGTTGGGAAAATTGATAATTAATTGGCAACCAATTTCCCATCAGACCTTTATGCGAAAGACAAGTTTGGAAAGAAAACACACGAGAACACACACCAATCACACACGTACACAAAGAGTTTACATGGTTTGGCAATATACCTACGTCCACGGGGCATGATCTGGTCTCCTTCTTTATTATTGAAAAATATTGAGTACAATGGTACAATCCTGAACAGCTCAAGTTTAATATCCCAAACCCAAGCCCTTAACCCCTTGTACACCTCCACTCAACTATCTCTCTCAAATACCCAGTAAAAGAAAAACTCTCTACACTTTGTAAATGCCACAAAGTGCTCTCACCAGTTTGGATTTTTCGAATGATCTTAGCCATGGACTACATGTCCTTTTATAGAGGCTTAATCACGAAAAATAGGAGAACAATTTTAATCAAATTGCTGCTGGGAAAACGAAACTATCATAAATACAAAGTCTTTTCCATGATAAAGATAAACATTGCAGCCCACATGTTTACCCACACATGTTTTCCCCATAAATTCAATTCCAAGTTGTTATTGGACTCATTTTAAAACTAACTTTATCCTCTTATAAATAAATTGGACTTGAGCCCACCAACTTAAATATTGATATTTTTTCCAGAACAAAACGTTTATGTTACTGCAATGGCAAAGGAGATGAGAAATTTGAGTTCTTGGATTGAGGTTGCACCAGCCCTTCTCATTTCCCCAACTCAACTTCCCACTTCTCCTGTGTTGGAGACAATTCCTAAAGAGGAAGCTAAGGAATACGCCCAAGACTCCTAAATATTGGAGTTTGCTTTTCTTTCCTTTTCTGAAATTCTTTTGATTTGTATGAGCAGTTAGTTTGATACAATGATTTAAATTTTGTTTTAAATGGCTCACAGATTCGTAACCTATTCCTCTACGGTTCCAATCTTGTAATTTTCTTTTGTTTCCTAACGAAATTTCTTTTCAGATTGCTCCATACTTCACAATGTTGAACTATATGGGATATTTTTTGGATTCCACAAATTTGATTTCCAATTGAGCACCATGGAAGAATTACATTGAGCATTCAAGATCAAATATTTTTTAGTATTTTGACCGTTTTGTTTTACTGGGGGGCAAAATTGGCAGTTTTAACATATTGTTCCCATGTGAGACGCACATGGGATAATTTTCGTTCACTTACACGGAAATTAGTAACGGAGGGTCCCAATTGCAAATTTTTGAAACATTAGGGGGTATATTGTAAATTTTTAATCATTGAGGTTCAAATTGAAAAACACCTCAAACTTCAGGGGGTAAAGTGAATTTTCCCCATAAATAAATAAACATTTAATGAAAATGTGGAACCATTTATTGTCACCATGATTGAATCCTTGTCCTTTATTTTTGGGAATTATGATTCTCTCCAGTTCAAAAGAACGGGAAAATATCAAGTTAGTTATAGTGGAATGATATTTTTTACCCCTCAAAAAGTGAAAAAACAAAAATACTCTTCAAGTATAACTAACTAGATACTCTCCTCCGGCCAGTTGATTTGAACTTGAAAGGATGTTGTTCCTATTTCTAGACAAAATGCACAATCAAAGCCAAGCGGATGGCCTTTGGTTTCCAAGCTAATGCACATCAAGGTTGACGCATCAGAGCACATCTAGGATTATGTTGGAAAATAGAACATTTAATTTAAAAATAATTTTTTTTAATTAAAAAAAAAGATTTTTTTTAAGTTTTTCCTAAAAGAGTGTATTGACTCTTTCTATAGTAAAAAAAAAAAAAAAATTAATAAATACTTTAGGAATTTTTTTTACCGAATATATCAGTTTTTATTTGACACAACTTTTTAGGTACTAACAATCTTTTTTAAGCTTACTAACACAATCCCATATAGGTTCTACTCTCATTTTCAACAACATAAAAATTTGATAAGAAGCATGTTGAGTATGTGCAAAATTAACTTTTTAAGTGCTTGTTTAGGCGTTTGATCAAAACTAGAGTTTCTCTTTCCCAACTTCCTGAATTTGCATGTGCTAGCTTCCCATAGTACATGTAAATGAAAGAACTATACAAGTTATGTCTTTTAATATAAAATCTATATTCTTTTGCATAAATTGTCCCCCCTCATATTCCTCCTTTTCACTATTAACAATCGAGCAACAAGTCATATATTTTGTTGTTGTTGCACCACAAAAACAGATGTTCTACTGTTAACATCTGATGAGGCAAGCAAGTCTCCAATAACCCCCAACTCTGAAAATTCACTCCATTCTGCCAACCCTGATGTCTGCGGAGTCTCTACGTCATTTCGTCTACCAACAATAATAAGGTCGTATTCCTTCACCATACACCGAATTATCAATGCCGTCTCACGCCCATCTTTCACCACCTCCTCTATGTATGTCACAGATTCATTACCCGTATTGTTAAGCTTAACATCCTTGAGTATCTCAGAGTCAAAAAAATATTCGTCCCAGTAGGCATCACCTTCATTGCGGGCGGAAACAAAGTGAACCACAGTGAGAGTTATTTTAGAGTGATTGGCCATGCGTTTGGCAAAAGTAAGTGCCTCTCGATCATCATTACCTCCAAAGAAGATCATTGCAACAGAATATGATGAATTTGATGAAACCATTGACTGGCCTAGATGACCACGGTCAATCAGGATGCCAACAGAGCAGGGGGCTACTTCAAGCACATTGCAATTTAAGGTCCTCATGGTATTGTCCTCTGATTCAACAACAGAACCATCAATTGACCATTTTCGGTGGAACGGCAATACTATGATGGATGTGAGTTTGTCCAATCCAAGGATGCAAATGTTCTCGTGCAAGGACTTGAGTGGAGAGATTAATGTGAAGACGTTTACTGATACGGCACCTGGATTGTCTTGTTCAAAGTGATCGAAGGCAAGAATGATATTCTCAGAATATGATCTATTAGATACAGTCTTTTTCTGCATTTGGTGGGAAATAAAAATAGGAGAGGTTCGACCAATTAATTCGATAAGGTGAAGAACATAAATAGCAAGGGGCCTCTCTCTAGATGGGCACGAGACTTCAAGTAGTTTGATTAGAGCACCAATGTTATCTGGCTTGTGAATGCATGCTAGGATTCGAAGCTCTGCATTGCGTGTGCAATGCATTATATTTCTTTTTTGGTAACCTGCGTACTGCCTTGAAGGATCGTACAAGAACTTCACTAGGAGTGGCACAAAAATTGCAATCAATAAGATGTGTAAACATATCAAAGCGAACACCTGGTCTGTTATGGCCTACACTTAAATAAAACAAAAATGTTAGAGAAAACCATGAGGTGACCTTGCTCAAGAAATCACAGTTCTTGACTACTACGAAATATGTGCTAGAAAATGTATTTTTCAATATAGTATATATGATGTTTCAAGAAGAATAATATTTTTTTCATTCTTAATTATAGGACCTATGCAAAAAATACTCTATAACCATGAAATATGATCCCATCAAATTGGCAAAAAGATAATTTACTATAATGCTTTGTTCCTTTTCTTTACATCTACATTTTTATTTTTATTTAGGGTAAGTATTGTATGTTGAAATTAAGAAAGAGGGAAAGGAAAGAAAAATCCAACAGGCAATTTTATTTTCTTTTTTCTCTATGCTACCAATGTGAAAGGAATGAAAGGTAGGTATGAATTAAAGAGGATACAAAAAGTTAGCCAATCATTAAAAATTAAATCAAAGGCACCCGTAGTGGAACCAAAAAGAGAAAGGCAATTACATTTTCTAGGAAAAGAATAGGGAGAAAAGATGGTTACCTCGATATCTCTATTGAATGTGTTGATAGAAAGTTGGATTACACCTTTGTAACTCAATAATAGAGCGAGTGCAAGAGCATCATTTAAGGGCATTTTGGAGTACAAGGCAGGTACCAAACAAGCCACAATTTTTACCACAAAAATCAAAAAAATGACGACTGCGGTGATTTTTACGAAATTACTATCAAATTTGATTAGGCTGAAATCTGCCCTCATTGAACAAGTAGTCACGAACAGTGGCAGAAACACATCTGAAGCGAAGCAGTTTAACTTGTTGACAATAGCTAATCCTAAAGGTGGTCCGTCTGGTATTGCGAATCCCAGAATGACAGGCCCAAAGATTAGAGTCTGGCCAAAGAAATGAGAAAACAACGCGGAGCCAAGGAAAACTACAATGATGGCATCAATATACATGCCTTTGACAGGCTTGCCTGCCGGTGTCTGTCTGATTATCCAAAGCATTGTTGGTCGAATTGCAAATATATTGAAGATAATGTAAATCATGAAAGCTCCGGAATCTATAGCGGCGATCGTATTACCAAGCTCCCTGCTAACTCTAGAGAAGGAGGTCATGATGGTTATAATCACGCTTAACAAATCGGTTATCATTGCTGCAGAAAGGCTAAATCTGCCCAGCTCGGAATTCAGGATTTTGAGGTCTTCAAGAAGGCAAACGAGGACGGGAAATGGAGATACACAATGTTGTATTGTCACAAATGGAATTATAAATGCTTCTTTTTTATTTAGCGGCCACAATCTTTCAAGTTGCATTTCGACTAACAACGCAATTAGCAATGGCGACAATATGCATGCAACACCGGTAACCATGGCTTTTCTTCCTGTTCTTTTTATCATTCCTAGATCCATTTTCACAGTACTCATAAAGAAGAAGAGTATGAAACTGAAGTGAGCAAACATATCTATTATTTCTTGACTTGTCAACGAGAAGAGAACTTTTTTGATTATACCGAACCGTCCCAAAAGAGACGGACCGAGGATTATGCCAACCTGGTTCACAAAAAACCAACACAATTTACTCCCCTCCCCTCAAGTGCAAACAATTTCAAACAAGGAAAACAAAGAGGAAGAGAGCATGCACGTACAAGAAGTTGTGTGGTGAACTTGGGTAGTCCATGACGCTTAAGAACGTAGTGGGCGGCTTGGTTGAGGGTGAAAATGATAACCATTTGCAGCTGAAGCAGTGGCAACGTAAACGGCAAACTCCCAGAACCAATGTAATTCCACAAGCCGAATGAATCAATGGGGCCAGGCAACTGAGTGCAGTCGATTATGGAGCTCCCGCTGCTTGTATTCACATATGTGATTGTACCCTCCACAGGCAGATCATTTCCTGCCATGCCTCTTTCTATTTTCTCACAGACAAAGTTGATGGAGAAGAAAAACTTAATTGTAATTTGTCAAATTAAAAACAATATTGGGAGAAACTATTTCTCAGATTCACTATATATTGTATTCTCAGAACATGTGATTTATAAGTTGATCATCTTCTAGAAAAGGATCGGATCATCTTATGGTTGTAATCTGGTTTTCAGGTATTGAAGAGTATACATTGTCATCCCTTTCCAATGTTTATCTAATCTTTCGAGAATTTAGGTCAATGCCGGGTCAGCCTAGGTTGTTGGTTTCATCTGTACACTTGGGCTTTATATATATATATATATAGTCCTCTTTTTGTGGGACTACTTAAAATTTAAATTTAGCGTTTTACGTAATTAGAATTAATAAATGCTAAAGAAAATGAGAATGAAGATTCAATAGATAAAATACTAAATTAAAGATATATTTTGATGAAAATAAATTGAGCGTATAATATTAATTAAGGGCAGACGTTCTACGTACCTAGCTACTTGATGAAAGTAAATTTAGCACATAATCAGTAAACATTTGATGCAATGGTGGAACCATTTATTGTCACCGTGATTGAATCCTTGTTGTCCTTTATTTATGGGAATTAGGATTTTTTCAAGTAGGAGAATATTTTGAATGGTATTTTGACCTTTTAAAAAGTGAAAAGACAAAATACTCTTCGAGTATAACTAATTTGATACTCTCCACGTTATTCGAACTTGAAAGGATCTTGTTCCTATTTGTGGACCAAATGCACAATCAAAGCCAAGCAGATGGCCTTTGGTTTCCAAGCTAATGCACATCAAGGTGGACGCATCAGAGCACATATGGGATTACGTTTAAAAATACAACTTTTAAATTTAAAAATAATGTTTATTTTTTAGTTTTTCCTAAAAGAGCGTTTTGACTCTTTCTATTGTAAAAAATTCAAATAAATACTTTTGAAATTTTTATACCAAATATATCAGCTTTTTATTTTACACGACTTTTTAGATACTAATAGTATTTTGGGAAAGCCTCTAAAATTACCAGCCATTTGCAATATAGCTCCCCAATGTTCAAAAAGTACTAAAATAGCCCCCAAAGTACCAAAATATATCAAAAAGACCACTTCTTTTTTTATATTCCTATAATACCCCTATTCTTTTAACAAATAAAATAATAAAATAATTGTGAAAAAAACCCCAAACAATTTTTTTTTTAAAAAAAAAAAAACCAATGGAAGAATAAATACAATAAAAATATTTTTTGGAATAAATAAATAATTAGTCATTGTAGTTGGCCTAAATTACAAATTGCTTCATGTCGTATTAAAGTAAAATCAATTTGGTAGTTTGATAGCCTACTTTGGTACTTTTTTTTTTAATATCTCAAGAACGTACCTTTGATTTTACTTTAATACGATATGAAGCAATTTGTAATTTAAGCCAACTACAGTAACTAATTATTTATTCCAAAAAACATTTCTTTTTGTTTTTATTCACCCATTAGTTTTTTTAAAAAAAAAAAAAATTGTTTAGTGTTTTTTTACAATTATTTTATTATTTTATTTGTTAATAGAATATGGGTATTATAGGAATATAAAAAATAAGTGATCTTTTTGATACATTTTAGTAGTTTGGAGAGCTATTTTATAACCTTTTGAACATTGGGCTGCTATATTGCAAATGACTCGTAGTTTGGGAAGCTTTTTTATATTTTTTCCCAATATTTTTAAGCTTACTAACGCAATCTCAGATAAGCTCTACTCTCAATTTCAATTACATGAAAATTTGACAAGAACGATGTTAAGTATGTACAAAATCAACTTTTTAGGTGCTTGTGTAGGCGTTTGATCAAAACTAGAGTTTCTCTCCTCAACTTCCTGAATTTGTAGATGCTAGCTCCCCATACTTGTACATGAAAGAAACTTACAAGTTATGTCTTTTAATATAAAATCTATATTCTTTTGCATAAATTGTCCCACTCTTATTCCTCCTTTTCACTTGAAAATGAAATCAATATTCCATGCATAAAACCACTACCAGAAAATAAGAAAAATTTAAAAATAAAAATTGCATGCAATGCATCCATGTTGGATAGACTAAGGCATGCAGCCAGCCCACATAAGCGTACGTCGACCATCTCTTATGTCAGCATTGGGCCAAGTGTTTTAGCTAAGTGGGCTGAGGCCTGTAAATGAACATGAGAGAAGCAACCTGGGCGATCTTTGAAGGCCCATAATGAACAGTAAAAAGGCCACAAAATAATAGGCTTGCATAAGTGGGAATCAAAATCAAAAGCTCTCGGATTCCATTATTCCTTTTTAGTTTTTAGCAACTGCCCTAATGGGTAACAAAACTCTTAGAGATACATTTTCTTAGTGCCAAACACTAATCAATTCACACGTGTAGAAAAGAAAGAATTAAACACGAGATCTTAAAGAAAGAATGTTTACCTTATCTTTTGCGAATTAAGGTCAATGCCTGGTCAGCCTAAGTTGTTGTGTTTCATCTGTACACGTACGCTTTATAGTCCTCTTCTTGTGGGACTACTTACAATTCAAATGTAAAGTTTTACGTAATTAGCATAAATAAATGCTAAAGAAAACGAGAATAAAGATTTAACAGATAAAATAATAAATTAAAGATATATTTTGATGAAAATAAATGGAGCACATAATTAAGGGTAGACGTACGTACTAACCAACCACTTGATGAAAATAACTTTAGCACGTAATCAATAAACATTTTATGGGACACAATTAATGCTCTCTTCCCCTCTAGAGTAGGGGTGCAAAGGCGGTTACGGTTAGCGGTTAGTGGCAATAACCGCTAACCGTAACCGCCCTAGCGGTTAGTAAATTTCACTAACCGCAACCGCTAACCGCCTAGCGGTTAGTGGCCGGTTAGCGGTTAGTGAAATAGATAACCGCCCGCTAACCGCTTTTTTAAAATTGGGCTTTTTTTTTGGCTTTTTGGGCTTATTTTTTTGGGCTTTTTTTTACCCTCATTTTTTTTTCTTGTATTTTTAATATCTTCTTTGGCCCAATTGCTATAAATATTTGAATTGTAATTTGATCATATGATTAAGTGTTGATCTTATAAACTTACAAACAAACAAAAATACTTCAATTGTAGTTATAAGTAACACGTTGTTTAATCCAATGTCAATTACTTAATTTGATATTATATGAATCACATTGTCATTGTCATTGTACATGAATAGTTGATTAAGTATTGGAATTGTAATTGGATCATATAGTTAAATATTTATCTTATACATTTATATTATTCAATATGCATATAATATAACTATAAGCAATTATATATATATATATATATATATATATAAATTCAAAATTGTTAATTTTTTTTTTTCTTTCAAAAAATGGTTAAATTTCTTTTTCTAAAAAATGTTCAAAAAATACATTAATACTTCAATTGTGATTATAAGTAACATATTGTTGAATCTAATGTCAATTACTTAATTTGATATTATATAATCATATAGTCTCATTAAATTATATCATATGATTCATATGATTAATTATTTAAATTCTTATCATATTTACTTATAATCTTTTTTCTTTGAATTGAACTTAATATATAATGGTAAATGGTAATGTTCAAACTCCTAAATCCTAAATTCCTAAAGTATCTAATAATGCTTTAATTAAATTGTAGACTTGTAGTTATAAGTAATATATTGTTTAATTCAATTGAATCAATTGTGATTATCATTGTACATGAATCATATGATTAACTTGTAGACTTATGACTTATGAGTTATGTCATATTATATATGTATTATTTATTATTATATAATCATATGATTTAATGATCAAGTCATCATGTGATATAATCATATCAATTATAATGATAATACATTAATACTTAAATTATGTTTATAAGTAACACATTGGTCATTGTTTAATCCAATGTCAATTACTTAATTTGATATTATACGAATCATATCATCATTGTACATTAATAATATGATTCACTTGAAGTCTTGAATAAAGTATTTGAATTGTCATTGAATCATATGATTAACTATTGATATTATACATTTATATTATTCATATACATATGTAGACTTTTTTTTTTTTTTTTTGAAAGTTTCGTAATTTTTATATAAAAACTGGATCATTGGCCAAGCAAAAGCTCAGACAATAAAATATCTCTAATACAATCAGGACCCTCTTCAAACCATACATTATCAGTGGTCTGTTTAAGAGCCAATTTAGCTAATATATGGGCCACTCTGTTTGCCTCACGATGCACATGTTCCACCTTCCATTTTGCATAACCATTTAGACCCATTCGAATATCGTCTATCAATTGACCAAGTAGACTCTGGTTTTGTCCTTGTTCCTGGATTGCATCAATAATCTGCTTTGCGTCCCCCTCCAGGATCAGTTGTTGCACCCCTTGTTCTTGCCCTGCTACTACCCCAAAATAGGCTGCTAAGGCCTCCGCAGCAGCTGAATCCCATAGGCCCATTCTCGTAATAGTTTTCATCATAATAGCCTTCATGGTCCCACAATACTAACCCAAAACCCATTTTTTTTGTCTTCTTGTCCAGAGCCGCATCAACATTTACTTTCGCCCAATCCCTTCCAGGTTTTTTCCACCTGTGATGATTCTCCATTCGGACCTCTCTCGTTTGAGCATCAGGAGCATTGGCCTTCTCATACTCTAGTACTGCCATTTCTGCATCCTGTGCTATCTGGGTAGGGTGCGTGAATACTTGATCAAAGACCCATCCATTTCGACGCAGCCAGATTCTTCTCGAGGTTTCAGCAAAGATCCGAAAAATTTCTCCTCCCCCCATCTCGAACACAGCTCCCGCGATATGAAAGAAGTCGGTTCCAGTGGATGAGCTTTTCTGGAAATATTTTCTGCACACAGCCCAGATATCTCGGGCAGCTGGGCATTCCCAAAAAGCATGGGCCGTACTTTCTATCTCTAATTGACAAATTGGGCACAGAGGATCCCCACTCACCTTTTTTCTTACTAAATTCTCCATAGTCGGTAGTATGTCCTTGCAGGCTCTCCACATGAAGTTTTTCACGACATTGGGAGAATTCAATTCCCATATTCCTTTCCACACACCGTTTTTGCCTTGTCGGTTGGAGCTTTCAGGTGTGTTTTCCATCTCTTGCTCCTTCAGCATATGGTATGCACTACGCACGGTAAACACTCCATTTTTCGTTCCTCGCCACACCAACTTATCCGGTTGAGTGGTGGCACTGATTGGCACCGACTGAATGGCTATCTGCTCCTCCTCAGTGAATATTTCCCCTAATAGCGTTGATTTCCACTCCTTTCTATTGTGATCAATCAACTCCTCCACTTTTGCTTCGTCATCTAGAATCCTTGGGGGAGAATGAACCATATAAGTTGAGTGGGTATTTAGCCATTTATCACCCCAAATTCTGACCTTTGACCCAGTGCCAATTCTCCATTTCAAACCATCTTTGATGATCCTAGATGCTCCTTGAATACTTCGCCAAGCAAAAGAAGGTTTATTGCCTAATTGTGCCTCCAAAACCGTACTATTTGGATAGTATTTGGCTTTGAAAATCGCTGCCACCAACCTATCCGGTGAGGTCCAAAGACGCCAGCCTTGTTTAGCCAAAAGAGCTTG
>NC_081541.1:30050356-30070688 GCF_901000735.1 Corylus avellana | reverse complement strand
AATCCAACACAAAATCCAATCCATTCGCATGAACGTCTTTTTCTTTCTCTTTCTTTCTTTTTGGCCGTATTTTCTGAGTAATTCTACTTGTGGATAGTTAAAAGTATGTTCGGAATTGAGTTTAAGAAATAGAGATTTTAAGTTAAAAAAAAAAATTTAGCAAAAGTTTTATTTTTAAGTTTTTGTTAAAAGTACATTTTAACCATTTTAGACTTTTTAAACCTTTAAAAACGCTTTTAATTGTTTTTATCAAACGAATACTTTTTTTTTTCAAACGAACTTTTTGAATGTTAAAAGTACTTTTAGGTTCCTCAAGCGCAATCTCAAACAGGCCCTAAGAATGATGTGGCTATTAAACCTTTCGATTAAAATTCAATAATGATCAATCATAAGTCTAATAATGATTTTAATAATCACATCATTTTTAATATAACACAAGTAAGACACAAATATGCCACCTAGAATTACTTGTATTTTCTTGCAAGAAAGCTATTCTTTTTCAAGTCATTATAGAAAGTCTCAATCTTGACCCTAATTTTGTTTCAGTTGACTTTATCTGTTAATTGGTAGGTAAACAGTCACACCACATATTATAATGGATCTCAAATAGTTTAATTGCATTTTGTATCAAAATAAAATCAAACCTCAACATCCTCAAATTTTCTATTATATCAAGAAAGAGACTCAAGTTTTTTAGACTACAAAAGATTTGTAGAGAGACTAAAGAAGATAGATTTTATGTATTTAAAGTTGGTCTACAATGGACTATTTATAGTGTTAAACTAACCGTTTTAGTGTATGTTCACTAACATGCTTAACATGTAATTTCACAATTAACATTAATTAACTACCATTTTAGCAGTCATCAAAATCTGATCATTAAATATTAACAGACACGTCATTTTGATTGTTGTATTGAATTATTATTAACAGTTATTTAATTATTATTGTTATATCGTAATTGTTAGTAACGATCATCTAATCTCAACCATTAGATCAAACATAATTTTATCTTACAGTTAGACTCTACTGATGGTCTAGTAAATCCAACCATTAGATCTACTTGCGGTTGTGCGAAACTAAAGCATACACTTAATCATTGCTTGCTTTTAAAACAATAGTTTTGTGTGTGTTGGACCTTTAACTCTTTTATTCCAATGCTACCTTCAATTTAAAACAATCTCATACCACAAATTAGATATATAATCTCATGCTAATATATTGATTTTGAAAAATCTTTTACAATCCTCTGTCATTTTCAAAATCAAAACACAATTTAACTATAATAGAAAAACTCATACATAAATGAAGGTGCCTTGAGGACTGAACATTCATATAGTAATAATAAGTTAAAGCTAATGAAGATATCATGGTGGACAATCTTTGAACTAGCTATCGTATTTGACAAGTCAGACATATCTCACACGTGTTTTCTTCTATTTGAGTAGTTCTTTTAAGTCAACACATGGATTAGTCTTGTGTCTATATCCTAGAGTCATGAGTGCAACAAAGAGAAAATCTTAGTCTCACAAAGGGGCAGAACTATAACTTTTAGTTTGAAAAGACAATTTTTTAAAAAAAAATTATTAGGAGTGCAAAAATTAATTTTAAAGATCTATTTTTTAAAAATATATATTTTCTTGGGAACCACCATATGGCTTGGAGGGACCGGACACCCCAAGCCAAAGGGTGCTTCCGCCCTTGGTCTAAGAAGGTGGCACCACATTTGACACTTAAATATATAGGCTTATCAAAAGTGCTATGTAACTAATTCAATTCAACATAAGTATGTTATAAGCTTATTAAGTACAAAATAGACAGCCTCAATTGTAACATTCCAAGCTCTGAGTAACCTAACTTTGGGATATCAAATTAGTTTAAAAACTAAAATTTATAGTGCTTGCAATCACAACATATAATGTACTTTAGCTCATTGAACTCAAGATCTTAGTATTTGAAGTGTTGAGTTGAGTTTTCACTAATGGTGATCATTCTCTAATGGCTTTAATCCCATCTCATCTCTTTTGATATTTTTCACACCAAATCCCTTGCAAGTTATTTAGTCAATAGACACGCCAAATTTTAAACAAATCTCACAAAATCATTGTAATTACTTAATAGTAATTGCCTTATTTTTATTTTTTCTAATTAAAAAGGAGAGAAAGGGACTACAAGGAAAAGTCATTCTTACTCTTGATCCGGATGAAAGAGAGAATAGAGAAACTTTCAATTTTAAAAGATTTTCAAGACACAAAATAATATTTAATAACTATTAATTTTGAAAATAATTTTACAATTTTGTCCCGCATGATAAATGGGTATAAAAAGCAACACTACTTTTAACAATATTTTTTACTAACCTTACAAATTTTTAAATTGCAAAATCTCATATACTTCTGAAAATTGAAGAAGTTTCCTAAATTTTACAAATCAGACGCCCCATTGCAAATATTTCAAAGATGGAGCCGAGATTTCAGCAAACAAAACACGTGCATATCCTATCTTTCCAAAGCCCCGATAAAACCCTAGCGGTCATCCCTATAAATTCACCACCTTTGGTGCTTTTCCATCTCAACTGGGCAACCCCTCAGGTTCAGCCTCTCTCTCTCTCTCTCTCTCCACGCATATGTTTGAGGTTTAATCGTGATGAAAGAGAAGATCGCAGCGATGACTTGGTGAAATCCAAGCTCAACAGACCGGAATGCAGGATTTTCTCTTGCGAGAAAATTTTGCGGGTCTCACTCTTTCCTTTTCTTTCTCTGTTTTTACATTTCCAAATCATTTTTCACTGCAAGAAATTCATAGGCAACAAAATTCTCGAATCGTTAGCTGTTCTTAAAATTATTATTATTATGGGTTAAATTTTGGGCTTTTGAGTTTATATTTGATTTGAAATAGTTATTGGGGGAAATAGAGATTGCAATGAGGATGACAAAGCTCCCTCTTCTGAGATTTTAAGTTGAGGAAGTACGCTGGCAGAATCGAACCTAAAACTCTTGAAGCCACTACTGAGTAATCTCTTTCCCCATTGTCCCTCTCTCATGTTTGTGTGTATAGGAAATTAAGAAATATTGAATTTCCCTATTTCTTTAGCTTGTTTTTGTGTGGTGTAGAGATGGGTTATGACAGTTAAATTGAATAAGTTTTTGTGCCTGTTTGTTAATCTGTGCTTTATTTTTTGAATTTTCCTAATTCTCATTTATTTAACGAAAGATTTGAGCATGAAATTGGAATCAAATTACATAAAAATAGTTGCACAAAAAATTATCTGCAATGTCAAGGTAAGTGATTATAGCAGAGGTTGTAACACTGTTTGAATGGATTTGGTACTAAAGAAGCTCATTGAACGTTGATTTTTTTCTAGGTTCTATCCCAAAAATTGTAATTTTGAAATTATTGTTGATAAGTGAAGTTGCAAATTGTTTTATATTTAATATTATCTTTTTGCTTTGTTGGTGAATATTGGTTGAATTGATGTTGAAGTGTCGGGTGGTATTGCAGATTTTAAGAATGTGAGAATATCCCAGAATTAGTGGTTCTGTTCTTAAATTGTTCTGGCAGATCTCTTGAAGCCCAATGAACAGTTATATATAATGCTCTGGGTGTTAGAACTTTTTCTACAATTCCCTTACAAACTTGATATGATAGTCCATAATTGGTGAAATGATTAAAGCTTTTATACTGTGTGAAGAGTGAAAATTCTTAGGGGCTTTTATATATTTGTTTTCTCCTTTATTTATTTGAGGCCGGTGATGATTTTGAAATATTTTGCCTACATTGCATGATTATCTTTCTAAGATAATGATTTATCTCACATATCTGAGGCCTTTCCATGAAGAAAATATAGTTTCTTTGAGTCGATGGAAGTCAGCTTGGTAACTATGCTGTTTTTAGTTTGCATTATAGTGTCCATGTTTGTAGTTTGGTAGATGTCATTTTTCAGTTTTCTATGTGTTTATTTCTTTTGATTAAATGTTGGGGTAATTACTTTTTGCCCCCATGAACTACAGCGCCGTGTCACTTTTTCCCAACTATGACACTTGACCCCATCAAACTACTATTTTATGACAAAAAACTCCATTCCGTTAGTCAAAGGGGTTAAAATTGACCGTTGGTCAATGGTCATATACAAGTCATGTGCCATTTAAATTTTTTTTTTTTTTTCACTTTTGCCCTCACTTCAGACTGAGAAAATGACGCTTATACCTTCCTAAACCCTAATCCAACACATGAAAATAACTTAAAATGAGGGCAAAAGTAGAAGAAAAATTAAAAATGGCACATGCCTTGCACATGATCATTGACCGTCAATTTTAACCTCTTTGACTAATGGGGTCCGGTGTCATAGTTGGTAGTTCATGGGGGGAAAGTGTAGAGGCGCTATAGTTCATGGGAGCAAAATGTAAATTACCCCTTAAATAACTATTTCATGGTTTGCTCAACCTGCCATCAAAGTTAGTAGTAATCTTTGTATTTGTAATCTTCTTCATACTGTGCTTATATTATATTTTCAAGAGGTAATTTTGGTCACTTGCCAAAAAGAAAGAGAGAATTTTGGTTGTTTGACAATTCTTCTCCCTTCATTTATAGATCATGTATATAGCAAGGAAGATATATTCAATTTTCATCTCTTTGGATGAAGCAGCCAAATTGATGGTTTTGCGTTCTCCGCTGGAAATATATTCCTCTATCCAAAACGTTTTAGTGATCAGTGGGGGTTGCTGTGTCACTTTGTGGACGTGGTATTGAGAGGAAGTCATCGAGAACGTGCATGGCAGGGCAGATAAAGAGACCCTCAAATTTTCTCTAGATTATTTTTGTTTGATTGTAAAAACGAAAATGTGGAGAGAGCGTGGTCCACAGCCCAATGAGCTGTGTAATTTATTGGTGGACGTGCTTGAATCCTTAATGAGTAATTTATTCTTGTATCACGTCAAAGATGGTAAATATATGGAATTGCAATTTTCCAAGTTTTGGACTTATGATACTTTATTTTTTTTATTTTTTGATATGTCCACACAAGGGAAGAAAAAAGAGGATTCGAATTAGTGACCTTCGCTTAATGTGGTGTGATGGTATGAGTTTTATTAGTATTTTATGGATCTAGTGACCATGAAACGGGAATTTATAAATTTTGATTATTGTTTTAAAAAAATTTCATTGCAAGTGACATTGTCTTTACCGTTAAAATCCAACCTTACATGTTGTAGTGCCTGATGCTGACTCTTAGTCCTCATGATTTAGCCCCCATCTTGATGCGAGAAAAAGCAAAGAGTACTTTTTGAGAGTAAAATAATGATGTTTTAAACAACTATCATGAAGCAAACAAAAGGAAAGGGGGGTGTTGTTTATATGGATGTGGAAAGCCAAAAAATACCCTTAAATCCCACATTTCACATTTGGTTATGGATCTTATATGGTGAGGTTGTAAGAGTAATGCTAAGTACCATCTTTTTATCCTCCTAAAATTTTCCTAAAGCTGATGTGACTTTCAAAATTACCATTGGATCAAAATTCAAGTATGATTCATCTAAAATTTAATGGTGATTTTGAAAGCAACATCAGTTTTAGGAGGATTTTAAGAGAATTTTAGGAGAATAGAAAGATGGTACCTAAAATTTGCTTGACAAGTGATGGGAAAATTCATGAGAAAATCAAATTGGCGATTAAGGGGGAAGGGTACAATTACAAAGCAATAAGCTAGCATTAGAACAGTCAAAAGTAGTGATCAAAACATGCTCATATCTTCCCCAACGCTCTTTCGGCTTACGATTAAGTAATGTTATATATTATTTTTTATCTTTATAAAATTGATGTAATTTTTAAAATCATTATTGAATTAAAATTTAATAGTGATCTATCACAAATTCAATGATAATTTTATAAGTTACATTAACTTTTGAAAAATAAAATGAGAATAAAAGAATGGTATATAGCGGCTAGTGAAATTACTCCTCTGCAGTCAGAAGTCCATATTAGGTGAATTTAGATGCTACTGAAATTATTAGAGTATGGGTCCAAGAACAAATAAATTTATATTTTTTTATCTTAAAAAAAAAAGAAGGAAAGAAAAAGAAAAGAAAAAACTTGCTACGGGCTATACTAAGCTTCGAGCAGGGCTTAAGTTCCAATCATTTTGTTTGTGCAGGTTTTCATATTCATGAGCCTAACTAATACAATCTATATATCTCCCAAGCTTTGGAGAGAGATACAGTTCATGGCTCTTATCAAAATATTATATTTATATGAAGTCGATATGATCGGATGATCCCCAATATTATAATTTTTTTCTTTCGCAAGCTTTGGTCGTTTAATCAATCCTCTCGGAGTTTTCTTCTTATTTCCATTAACCTTTTTTTTTTTTATTGTCAGCTCCTAAGCTAGCTGTTAGAAATCTTGGACAGTAAATGAATAATTATATCCCAGCAAAGAAATTCAAATTTTGACCACCCAAAACTATTATGTACCACTGAAAATTAGCTAAGGAGGTAAATGTTGTTCATAAATTTGCATAAACTTTTGAGCTTTAATCCCTAGAACAATATCCCTCAAGTTAATTAAGAGTACTTAATTCCCTAGCATGGAAACTATATTCAAGAGAGAGAGGGGAGCTTAATTGCAATTGAAACTACATAATATGTCATACCACTATGGCTTATAAAGCAAAACTCATATATATATATATATATAGCTTACACACCATGTAAAATCATCATATATCTAAAAGCCATGCAACACATTCAACCATGGTTCCTCTTGTCCTTAGACTCCGGTGGCGAGTGATTCCCGTCGCCACCATTTCCTCCACCAGAACCGCCATTTCCCGAGCTTCCATAACCAGTTCCAAAACCATGCCCACCATCTTGAGCACCACCACCTCCAGAACCCGAGCCTGAGCCTGAGTCAGAACCAGAACCAGAACCAAAGCCAAAGCCGCCTCCAAATCCGTTGGGAGACCGGGCATACCCTGAACCATAACCCCATCCGCTTCCAGGACCCGATCCCCACCCCCATCGGTAGTCCCAATTGGGGCCATGGCCGGAGCCAGTGGCACCAGTCGGGGTCCCCGTCCCACCGTTGGGCATAGAAGACATTTCCGGAGATTGAACCTTTCTTCCACCACCACCACCACCAGTGTTGTATGCTATGGAAGTTGAAGTAGTGATCAAGAAGAGAAGGAAGAGAGTGAAATGGGAAATCTTGGGCTGCATTTTCATCCTTCTTTTGTGCTTGTGAGTTTTGCAGGGAAAGTTGGGTTGTGACTTTTGGTGAGGTGTGTGTTGCACTAGCGGGAAAGTGGTATTTATAATGGGTTTTTTTGACTTTTAGTTTTTGTATGGAGATATGGGCACCCGTGAGAGAGTGATCACTTTATTGTATGGTGTACATGTCGGCTTGCTAGATTTTACCCACAAGAAATACTACACGCCATACCCGCACCACCGCCTCTCAACTAAATATAACATCAATTACTCCCTTCAAAACCCATAATATAATAAATAATTCATGCATCTTTATTTATTTGTTTTAAAGAAAAATATTTCATATTCATTCATTGATAAAAAGTTACGAGCGAAAAGCTATTACAAACAGAATAAAAACTCTAAAACAAATCATAGCCGAAGCTACATACACTCTTTATTTAGTTTCTTATCTTTTTGACCCATATTACAAATCCTCATCCATATGTAAAATTAAACTCAATGAAAATTGATTACTTGATTTACACTGTCTTTAAAAAAAAGAAGGCAAATAGCTAGGTTATATACTATTTGTTTCATTCAATAAGATATTTGACCATGAATCCATGATAGGTGATCATAATGACGAAATCTGCACGTCATTTTTACGTTAGGTCGACTTGGCCTAGACTGCTCATTACCTACAATGAGCTGTATGGCCTAAGTTCAAAGTGGTAAAATCCAGGTGAATTGAGAGGCTTTATCAGGAACAAGCGATATTGGATCAATTCGCTCAATAAGTCATGATGTCATTCAGTAGACTCTTATAACTGTTATATAATTATGATAATGTGGCAGTAATAATTAACCTTTGAATCAACAAGAATTTGTAAAAAAAAAAAGTTAGTGACTGATATTCACTGTCACATCATCATAGTTGTAACCATATTTCTCTTCATTCAATACATGCATATTGTAACCATCAAGGGTGGTGGTTCAATGGCCTAAGGAAATTCTCAAGTGGTTAGGTAAGTCCTAAGATGTGTGTTCGAATCTCCGCAATAAAAAATTCTCATGTCTGATTGGTATAAACAAACCACCTTGGTTTCATTGATGCCCTGGTAGGGCAGACGATTAAATTATGGTTCGACTGGTCTTGAGGGTGTGCCTGCGATTTTCATCGTCTAGGTCTCTCCTGAGCAATCCCCTGCGGATTGGTACTATTATAATCACGCTCAGATAGAATAACTACAATTGGTCCTCCCCTCCAATCGTTTTTGATTAAAAAAAATAATAATAATACATGCATATTGTAAAAGTTTAATATGCATTAAATTACCGGTTATCCTAAAAGTTTAAGCTCCCTTTTAATAAGTGAGACCCAACACATAGAATATTTAATTTAAATGGGAGGTGAATTGACAGAGTCAATGTTTGATCTTAAGACCTTTGGCTCTGATACCATGTTAAATCACCAGTTATCCTAAAAACTTAAGTTGATAAAAAGAAGTAAATTTAATTATTAATTTAACAATAAAATGAAATATTTTGAATAGGCTATTTGATGCCAGACGGAAAATAAATAAATAATTTTTAGTTTTATTTAGATTATTAGTTTTAATTGTAATTCAATAATGGATTTGGTCCAAACTCAATCACATCAAGGTTTTGTCAGTCTATTTAAGTGTGCTTTTGTACTTTTATGGGGACAGATTATATTTGATGAAAAACATATGTCTTCTTGGGGGGCAATTCCTCTCTTCTTTTTTTTTTTTTTTTTTTTGGGGTGGTGAGACTCTACCAAAAGACCAATGAGACTTTGGTTTAACCTATCCTTTTCATTATTTCCAATAACACGAGATTTATCTTTATTTTTTGTTGTTCTTGTTCTTTATCTATTTTGTGAAAAATCCATTCCCGTGCTGTGTCAGTACTTCGACTTGGTAAAATTAAGCTAATCTAAATCCGCTTCGTTTGTTCAACATGTCGGATTTAGATATAACATGTATTCTTTTGAACCAATCATTTATTAATTCCCTCTTGGCCAAAAGTAAACTCGACGATAATATGGATCATAAGTTGTTTTATTTTGTTGAAAAACGCAGAGGACACCACCTACCAAGAGTATTTTGGTTCATTTAAAAAACAAGAAAATTCTTTTCGCTTGGTTCATTGAAAAACAAAAATCAAAGAAACAAGGAAACAAACGCACAATATATCAGTTTTGAGTGTATTAAACTTTTTACTAAACAAATGTTTATTAAATTGATGTGTAGCCTATTTATTAAAAAATAAAATAATTAATAAAGATAAATATAAGGGTTAATAACTTTTTTGGTACCTGAGTTTTGAGGTTTTTTAATTTTTCTCCTAAGTTTTAAAACACGACAAAACTAGTACCTCAAATTTTGGAAAAAACCGAATCACCACCTCCAGTTTAAAAAATTCCTGAGAATGGTTCGGCCACCCCCAATTTGACTCTCAAGGCCAATCTGAGGGTGGCCGAGTCACCCCCATGGCGGCCATCCCCAAGGGCCATAGGGATGGTTTGGCCACTCTCTTTTTGGCCCTTGGGGTGGCCAAGGGCCGGTTGGCCACCCATAGAATTTTTCAAACTGGAAGTGGTGATTTGGTATTTTTTAAAATTTGAGGTACTAATTTTGTCATATTTTAAAACCTTGAGAGAAAATTAAAAAACTTAAAAAATCCGATACCAAAAAAATTATTAATCCTAAATATAATGATAACTAATAAATAAGTTACACGTAAATTTAAAAAAATCCTACTAATAAAAAATTTAATACCTTAACATTTCTCAGTATAGAATCGTAGTGGATGATGATGAGATGCATTATTATTAGTAGGAAGTTGGATCCAAACTTTTTAGTGGTGTACTGGCTTTCACCGGCCGTGCCATGCCACCTAGGACACGTGGCAACGTAAGCACCCAAACTAAATAGGATGATGACCTCTCTTTCTGAAAAATTGCTTTCCGTTGTTTGTTTGTTTTGTCGGCTGGTAATGGTATGATATATCCCGAGGGCTTTTAGTTGGAAGTTGTGCTGTGCTGTGCTGTTGTGGCGCTGGAGAATTACTTCGATTCCCACATGCTTAGGTCAGATGGGCCCGGGCCCGGGCCCTGACACGTTTTTTTTTTTTTTTTTTCCTCTCTCTTTCTTTCTAATCATAAAAAAAATTAAAAAAAAAAAATTTATATTAGAAGAGAACAAAATCATGAAAAATGGGTAGGTTTCCCACAACAATTCAATACGAAAATAACAGAGCAAGTAAGAGCATATATGCGGGCATATGTTAATCGCCTATATCCACTATCAGTGACTATCTATTATTCACATAATGGATATCTATTATTATTCGCATATGCGAATGCGGTTAAAAAAAGCCGCAATTCATATATGCGGATTCATATTCGCATACTTTTTATATAAAATATATTTAATAAATTCACTAAAACAATGTCGTTTTGGATTAGATATATGTTATATTTATCTTGTTTAAGGTTTTTTTTTTTTTTTTCCTCACATTTCACTCATTCACTTTTGCAAAAAGGCCAAAGTAATGTGAGATCAAATATATTTTGAAAACATTAGGGCATTAAAAAAAAAAAAAAGTTCAAAACACTAAAAACTAGCCTAAATTATTTAAAATATAATATAGACTCAAAGAAGGCCCAATAGACTAAAATATGTTTATTACCTAAAATGCCGATAATAGATAATAAATGCATTCAATAACCACAATAACCACACAAATGCGGATAATAAAAACATGATGCAGATACAGATATCTAAAAGTGATATCTGTATTTTATGAGTAATGCTATAAGTCTTCATAGAGTTTTCTTAGAGTCATTCTAAATATGATGTGACTTTTAAAATCACAAATAAATTAAAGTTCAATACATCACATCTCGAATTCAACGGTAATTTTAAAAGTCACATCACATTTGGGAGAACCCTAAGATAACTCTAGGAGAACTTATAACATTACTCGTATTTTATAGATACATTTATAAATATTACAAATAACGGCATCGGCATTTATATCCCTAAAAACAAAAAATACAATCAAAAAAGAAAAGAAATAAGACATAAATAACCCTATCCTCTCGAAGAACCACACATCATATATCCCGCATGGGCACAATGCATTTTCTATGAGAAGTGTTAGGGAGCCAAACAAATAAACCCAGAAAAATTTTCAAACTGACACCGCGAAAGGTAGACAAGAGAGAGATAATTGCATTTTTTTTAATTTAAAAATTCTTGCCACATCAGTTTAAAATTTTTTCTGAATTCATTTGTTTGACTCCTTAACACTTCTCATTTCTATAAGAAAACTAAGAAATTTGGGTTGAAAAACCCTTCTCGAACACGCATTAATTAGCAAGCAACGGATGCGACCATCCAAACGGATGTCGGCAAAATAAAAGCACGGTAGATATTCGAGCTGAACCGGTAGAAGAGGTGGCTGGTCCTCACACGTTGTGCAGCCTTTCGTGATCTTATTTACTAGTGGGAAATTCAGTGTGCTTGCTAGTAGAGATCAGTTTGTGCATATGGACAATGGATGTGTTTGCACTCACAAAAATATCCAACATTTTCTTGCATGCCATACTTAATGGACCACAGATCCATTACTTTTTCTTTTCTTTTTTTTTCTTTCTTTCTTTCTATTCAAATAAGGTAATAAAAGTAAAGAGAATTACAAAGGAGGTGGTCGCCACTCTTAAAAAGAAGAACAAGTGGAAATGCTTTTATATACATAATGAGAAGCGACCCATTTAACTACTTGATGTGAACCAAAGTTTGCATATTCATAAATTTTCAAAGTTTTTTATTCTGGAAGCAACTGATGTTGGATATCATCAATAATTAGTTCAATGTTCCAATCAAAAAAAAAAAAAAGGATAATGATCGTTGATGGCTATGATCATAACCAAGGAGTCACCTTCAACTATCAACGGAGAGCATCCAGCCGACGCAGCCAGCCTAAACGCCAAAACAGCTGCATGAGCTTCACCGAGATCAACATCCATGGAAGGGAGCTTGAGGGAATTAACAAGAAGAAAAGTCACCTTTGTGGTCTCTAAGAGTGTCAGCCGCCACAGCAAAGGAATGTCTGATTATAACATCAAAGTTGACTTCTAAGGACCCAAGAGGGGCAGGGCACCCATTCGGACCACAAATCCAATACTTGTTTGTTGTATGCGACATCGTTGTTTCACCGTTTTCATTATTGGGTAAATAAAATCCATTCATAAGAGTTTCCTAAAACTCAATTCAATTAGGTCATCTCAATATGCCTTAATCACAACTAATTATACGGTAGATTATCTGGATGATCAGTCTATTAGATGGATCATTTTATGTCACTTAATTAGCTTTTATTTAGGACCATGATTTTATTTACCTTTCTAGAAAACATTTTTTTACTCACTATTGTCTTTCACTTGTTTCTGTGGTTCACTTCACATTAATAAAATTAGTGTTCGTTTGGTAAAACTTTTTAATTAGAGGGTATGTTTTACTTTTTGGTTGTGATATAAAATAAAAGTAAAAATAGTTTGTGACGTTTTGTGTTTTGAGTTGTTTTTAATGTTCTTATTTTTCACTAAAATTTGCATTCCAATTACTCGATCAGCCTTTAATCTTGTCAACCCACAAAATATGTACCTTCATAAATACCTTGGGAGGGAGGGGGAGGGGGGGAATTAAAACTTACTTAATGAAGAGATTGACATGGATTAAAGGGATGAGAGATAGTCCTCTCATGTCTATAAGGACCTATGGAGGGATTTTTTTTTTTTTTTACATGTTTGCACAAGGCAGGAAAATGGGGAGAGAATTTGAATTAGTAACTTCCGCTTCATGATGCGTGAATTCTAGCCGATTAAACTAACCCTTAAAGACATAAAAAATTATTGAATTATTCTTTTAATTATTGCAATATAAGCTCTATAAACACACGTGCGCGTGCGCGCGCGCACACACACACATATATATATTATAATTTCACCTCGCCAGCAGTATACAAAGAATGGCTTATGGCCCTCCAGCAGCTTTCTTTAGTTCAAAATTGGAAAATTGTGACATTATCTCGGATACCATCTCTATTCCTCTCTAAACTTCTACACCCATAATGTGGTTTATTGGACCACATCTTGAGCTCATTTTAGCTGCATTTTTTTTTTCTTTCCCTGTTGTTCATGTTGCTGATTTTCAATACCCAAAAAAAAAAAAAAACACCCGCTTTTCTCCGGTTCAACTAGCTAGTTAGGGAAAAATTAGATGAGTCTGTTTAGGATTGTGATTTCAAAAAGTGTGATTTAAAAATAACAATCTTAAAACGCGTGATTTGAAAAAACGATTTTTAAAAACGTCGTCGAGCATTTGGTAAAATTGTAGTGCGTCGTTTAAAAACCTACTCCATTTGCCTGTGATTTGAAAACACAAATTCTTCTACCTTTTAAAATTATAATTTTTTAAAAACGCACTCCCAATCAGTACATTTCATTCAATTTAATTAAAAATTGCACCGTTAATCTGCACAACGCAATCGAAAGGATAAGGGCGTAGCCCTTCACGTTGGAGGTGTATGGAATCAAGGACACAATGTGTAGGCGAAGCCTGGGCATGTTGGGCCCAGCTCCACATGGTGGGAATGGGCAAATCCGCGTTTCATCCATTTTCAGACCTCATGTGCACATAATATATATATAATATAAATATAGTCCAAGCCACTTTGGGCCCGCTTCAATTGGATCCCAATCCCATCACATATCTGGCCTAACCCACGTGCACTAATATCAATTACTTTTGCTTTTGGTATTGAATATCTCAAACTTCTGCTCTTCCAGTCAGACTGATTGGACCCAATTGATGAATAATGCAGGCTTAAACAGTAGATGCATTTATATAAAAGAATAAGTTTAAAGTTTTTATTTATATAAAAAGAATCAGAAATATTTTTAATTAATTATTAGTTTTTTCACAAAAAAACCTAATGAAGTCTCTCAATTGTTTCATTCTTTATCTATCCCTTCAATTTCTCAGTAAATCTAAAATAAAAAAAGGAGTAAAGATTTAAAATAATGGTGAGAAAGAGAGTTGATGAATCTTGGCATACTGGAAAAAGGTTGGCCTTTGTCTCTTTACATCAAGGGTTGGGCGTTGATTGTTTAAAATTGAGGGCTGCAGGCTGCATTTTTTTTTTTTTTGGGGGGAAAATGGGCCTGGGCCCTGACCTCTGGCCTCAGCTCATTCCTCTCTCATCCTTAGCTCTCTCCCTACACCCAACCAATTGTGCCCCCTCCCTTGTGACTTTCAGAGCCACCATAACTGTATGTTAGATGTGGCCTTGAACAAAAATGCACAATCTCACCCACAAGAATGCATATTAGGTAACCCCAAAGGGTTGGCTCGAATTGTTAGTCATGGGGACGAAGCATCAAGTCTGGTATAAGGTTCGACCTCCCTTAAGTGTAAATGATTTCATGGGGTTACAACCATGACTGAAAATTTGAGATTTACCCAATCCATGCGGTGGTGGATGCACCACAACAATGTCCCATGAATATAGTTGGGGCAAAGACGCGGATACTCCTGTTATAAAATAATAATAATAATAATAATAATAATAATAATAATAATAAATGTATATCAAGTGAGTCTAAGACTTGAAATTTGAGTATTCATTGACGTCTAAATTGTGTATTTTACAAAAAACTTTCAGAGCGTACCCCAAGTGAAAAAGAATTATTATATTCTCTAATGATTGAAAATTGTAGATCTCTTAGAGCCCCACAAAGCGAGTGGTCCCTCATAACATTTGATGCATGAACATTGATTCTTTAATTGAGAGAACCATGTCACATCAACTTTGAAAGATAGGAGGGGATAAATGGAATTACTCTAGATGAATAGCTTAGAGTTAATTTCATTTCGGATTATTGATAGTACCTCGCTTAAGATTAAAAAAGAAAAATAGTCCCTTCATCCATAAAACTAACCAAAAAAAAAAAAAATTGTCATTTGACAATACGTCTCATTAAAAACCATAGAAAAACTAAAAATAAAAAAACTTGAAAGACACCACTTTGGATGAAAATGAGGAGGCAGCCACAATCATTTTAGCCAAAGAGGTGGTTGAAGCTACACCACTCCCAAACTAATTGTAAAGGGTGGTCGAAACCAACCTAAGTTAAATGGACCCGAATCCTCTCCATTTCAAAGAAAATGGAAAAGAGTCGATCCCTTATTTTACAATAGTAGAATGGTCATTTCACTTTTTTTTTGGACAATTTTTTTTGGGAAATACTTCTAACTTCTCTTGAACTACTATCAATCGTGTTAATGTCCTCCTAAAATTACTAAAAAATGTCAATGTTCACCTCCAATGACAAAAAATATCTTCATAAAATTAAAAAAATTCTTAAAATTAATTAAACAATTAGTTTTTGTAATTAAACAAATCTAAGACACCTAGAAATAAAAAACAAAAAAACGAAGAACCAAGGAATTTTTTATTTTTTTTTTAAAGAATGAAAGAAAAGTTTTTCATTGTTTTAATTTTTTTTTTCTTTTCAAAATAATAAGGATACTTATTAATTTTTTTTATTGAAAGTTTTTTAAAGTCATTTGCCTTTCTGCTGGCTCGGAAGACATTAACATTTTTTTTGATAATTCAGAATAGGCACAATTCAATTGATAGTTTGCAAAAACACATTAACAAATGGGGTGACAATTTGAAGAGTAAAGTTATACGTTTTACATTTTTCATGAGCTTCAATATAACCTTTAAAATCACCAATAAAATTGAGATCATTATTATTGAATTTTGATTAGAAGAATTAGAGCATTACTCTTTAAAGAGGTCATACTACCTTTTATAATATTAAATTTTTCTCTCTAGTGTCGTAACCCTAGAGGAGAAGTAAACCAAGCTCCAAGCCTTGTGGGACTGTGGAGGAATTCTGGAAGTAATGGCAGATGATCTTACGAAGATGTGGGGAAACTTTTCCCTCTCTGATGATGAAGGGGAGGAGCTGGAGATCCAGAGTATTTCTCTGGTGGATTCTGTAAAGCGAGGCCAAACATGCCTGGTGGGGAAATTGGTGGCGGACAGAATGGTGAGTAAGGAAATTATCAGATCAAAATTGATTAGACGGTGGCGACCGACAGGGACGCTTTCTTTCAAAATCCTTGGTGACAATCTCTTTCTGATTGAGTTTGAAAACTCGTGGGATAAGTCACGAGTTTTGGAAGGATGACCTTGGATTTTTGAAGGGAGCTTGTTTGCTGTGGAGGATTTTGATGGAGTGACACCACCGGCGGAGATTGATTTTGATAATGTTGAATTTTGGGTGCGAATGCTGAACATGCCTCTGGCATGTATGTGCAAGGAGGTGGGGATTCAGATTGGAGCTTCTTTGGGCACTGTACTCGAAGTGGATACGGATGAAGAAGGAATCGGATGGGGGGAATACTTGAGAGTCCGAATTAATATTAACTTGAAGAAGCCTTTGCTCCGTGGAAAGGCGATTAAGGTGGAGGGACGGGTTGTTAAGGTGATTTTCCAATACGAACGACTGCCACGAATTTGTTTTCACTGCGGATGTATAAGCCATGGGAATGCCGGTTGTCAGAACTTCAAGCGTACTCAGATGAAGGGAGAGAAGCCGAAATTTGGGCCCTGGCTGAGGGCGGAGTCACCAACACGGAGGAGAGAACGGGAAAGACGCCGGTTTGGAGGATGGGGGGAGTATGGTGGAGGACGATTCTCCTCAACGGGAGGAAATTATGCTCAAAAATCAACAGCAGAAAACAAACGACATGATCAAAGTGCTAGCTGGGGAGATTCCGGCAATAGGGATGACTCCGGTGTGAATGGGCAGCAGAACGTTGGAGAGATTCCACCGGAAAATCGCTTTCCTTTCCCGGATGTTAGAGACGTTACGGTAGGGGAGACAGAAGGCGTAAATGGCGGGATTGGAGAAGGATATTCTGGAGCGAATAATGGGCCTAATGAATTTTCAGTGGAAAAGGAAAGCACCGTTGAGAAGGATCCTGCATTAATGCCCACTGTTGAGGGTGGTATATACTCTGCTATTAATATGGATATGCCAAAAGAGAGTAATGATATGATGAGAAAGAAGGGGAGGGATGGGCCTAAGGGGCCCGCGGGGAGTGAGCCTGAACTGGGTGCTGAAGCGACCATGGGGAAGGTGTCTTATGGACCACCCATCAGAGGCCCAATAAAACCTTTCCCCCCACAAAGCACTAACGTGGAGGTACATTCTGTTCTCACGTGGAAAAGGAAAGCCCGGGCTAAATCAAATCAACACACTGAAGTTCTCGCACCTCTGGACTCTCGCAAAAGAAGGAATAAAATGGAGAAGGAAGTGGACTATTGGGGGGACAAGAGAGGACGAAGAAGTGGGCAAATGATGGAGGAGCAGGTTCGGGAGAGTGACAAGGCAATGGGATCGGGATTGGCGGGTGCTGGGATCCAGCCCCGCCGACCAATATGAAAATTCTGAGTTGGAACTGTCGAGGGCTTGGGAACCCTCGAACAGTTCGTGAACTTTGCCGGTTGTGTAAAGTAAAGAGACCCAATGTAGTTTTCCTCATGGAAACTAAATTAAGAAATAATAAAATGGAAAAAGTTAGAAGTAAGATGGGGTATAGAAATTGTTTTTCTATGGAGTGTGTGGGTCGGAGTGGAGGTCTCGCTTTATTATGGAGGGAGGATTTGGACTTGGAGATACAAAACTATAGCCAAAGACACATCAATGCTATAGTGACACCTAGAAGAGGAGGGGAGAAGTGGAAAATAACGGGCTTTTACGGCAACCCTGAGTTACACAAACGACATGAGGCGTGGGCCCTTATGCGCCACCTTGCAGGGATTGATCCCAAGCCTTGGATTTGCTTTGGAGATTTTAACGAGGTGACGGACAGATCAGAAAAGAGGGGAGGCGTAGAGAGGGCAGTGGGTCAAATGGATGCTTTTAGGAGTGCTCTATCTTTTTGCGAGCTATCTGACCTTGGATGTAATGGAGCCAGTTTTACATGGAATAATGGCCAAGAAGGGGACTCATTCATACAAGCCAGACTTGACAGAATGGTTGCAACTGCTGAATGGTGTGCCATCTTTCCAGTAGTGTCAATTGAGACCGAAGCTGTCCTAAATTCAGATCATTTACCATTAATGTTATACACGGGTGGGCTGGAGCAGCGGAGACACGGAAGATTCCGGTATGAGGCACAATGGGCCAAGGAAAAAGGTGCAAAACAGGTGGTGAAGCAAGTATGGCAAAGGAAATCAAATGGGATGAACAAATGGCAAGATATGAAGAAAAAATTAAATGGGTGTGCAAGGGGTCTCTTTCAATGGAGGAAAAAAGAGTTTGGAGCTACAGAGAAAATCCTGAAGGAAAAAAACCAGCAACTGGAAATACTACAGCGTGGTATGCAGTGTCCAGATAGAGAAAAAATTAAAAGCCTGCAACGTGAAGTACAGGGCCTGCTGGACAAAGAAGAATTGAAGTGGAAACAAAGCTCCAAGATAGCATGGCTTAAAGAAGGGGAAAAAAACACAAAATTTTTTCATGCTTGTGCGACCCAAAGAAAACACCAAAATGCAATCCCGAGTATTATTGACGAGATGGGGCGCAGGTGGGAAACAAAGGAGGAAGTGGAGCAGGCTTTTGTTAACTATTATTGCTCCCTGTTCACATCCGAGACACAAGTTGATCCAGCCATGTGTTTGGTCGAGTTGGAATGTCGTGTGACGGCTGAGATGAATGAAGTTTTGATGCAGGAGTTTTCAAGGGAAGAGGTCGTTGCAGCATTAAAACAAATGTCACCACACAAGGCTCCCGGACCCGATGGTTTCACCGCAGGCTTTTACCAAGATCATTGGGATGTAGTGGGAGAGGAGGTATGTAATTCTGTCCTTGCAATTTTGAATGCTGGTTGTGTAGATACGGATCTTAATTTTACTTACATAGCACTTATTCCTAAAACGGCGAACCCATCTAGGGTAACGGAGTTTAGGCCAATAAGTCTATGTAATGTATTCTATAAGATCATATCAAAAGTTCTTGCTAACAGAATTAAAAAGATTTTGCCGAGTCTTATATCCATGAATCAAAGTGCTTTTGTGCCGGGAAGGTTGATCACGGACAATATTTTGGCCGCTTATGAGACGTTGCATTCGATGCATACTCGTATGTGGGGAAAGAAAGGATATATGGCAATCAAGTTGGATATGAGTAAGGCGTACGACCGGGTTGAATGGAATTTTTTGGAGGCTATATTGCGAAGGGTGGGATTTACAGAGAAATGGATTACCCTTATTATGTCGTGTGTACGTACGGCCAACTATGCCATTTTGGTGAATGGTTTACCGGTGGGTCATATTTTCCCCTCGAGGGGGTTAAGGCAAGGCGATCCAATATCTCCGTATTTGTTCTTACTATGTGCGGAAGTATTAAGTTCTCTCCTTGTTATGGCGGATAGAACAGGGTACATTGAAGGGGTTCCTACCTCCCGAAAAGGCCCTAGACTTAACCATCTATTTTTTGCAGATGATTCTCTCTTATTTTGCAGAGCTGATTTGAGACATTGGCACAGGGTTACGGAGATTCTCGGTATGTATGAACGTGCTTCTGGTCAACGACTAAATAGAGACAAAACAGCTCTATTTTTTAGCAGAAATACTGAGTCGCGGGTGAAAGATCAAATATTGGAGGTGGCAGGTATTCCAAATTCGCAGAGATTTGACACATACTTGGGTCTACCGGCTCTTGTGGGGAAAGCTAAAATGGCCGAATTCAAAGCATTAAGGCCAGGGTGTGGAAGAGGTTGCAAGATTGGAAGGTGAATTTCTTGTCACAGGCGGGTAAAGAGATTCTTATTAAGGCAGTCATCCAAGCGATCCCAACTTATAGTATGAGTGTTTTCCTGCTACCAAAGACTTTGTGCAATGATCTTAACTCTATGATGCAATCTTTTTGGTGGGGTCACCGCTCTAATGAAAACCGGATTCATTGGATAAGTTGGGGGAAAATGGGGGTGACCAAAACGAAGGGTGGCATGGGCTTTTGAGACCTTAGTGTCTTTAAT
>NC_081541.1:30030153-30050256 GCF_901000735.1 Corylus avellana | reverse complement strand
TTCCACAAGCCGAATGAATCAATGGGGCCAGGCAACTGAGTGCAGTCGATTATGGAGCTCCCGCTGCTTGTATTTACATATGTGATTGTACCCTCCACAGGCAGATCATTTCCTGCCATGCCTCTTTCTATTTTCTCACAGACAAAGTTGATGGAGAAGAAAAACTTAATTGTAATTTGTCAAATTAAAAACAATATTGGGAGAAACTATTTCTCAGATTCACTATATATTGTATTCTCAGAACATGTGATTTATAAGTTGATCATCTTCTAGAAAAGGATCCGATCATCTTATGGTTGTAATCTGGTTTTCAGGTATTGAAGAGTATACATTGTCATCCCTTTCCAATGTTTATCTAATCTTTCGAGAATTTAGGTCAATGCCGGGTCAGCCTATTGTTGGTTTCATCTGTACACTTGGGCTTTACATATATATATATATATATATATATAGTCCTCTTTTTGTGGGACTACTTAAAATTTAAATTTAGCGTTTTACGTAATTAGAATTAATAAATGCTAAAGAAAATGAGAATGAAGATTCAATAGATAAAATACTAAATTAAAGATATATTTTGATGAAAATAAATTGAGCGTATAATATTAATTAAGGGCAGACGTTCTACGTACCTAGCTACTTGATGAAAGTAAATTTAGCACATAATCAGTAAACATTTGATGCAATGGTGGAACCATTTATTGTCACCGTGATTGAATCCTTGTTGTCCTTTATTTATGGGAATTAGGATTTTTTCAAGTAGGAGAATATTTTGAATGGTATTTTGACCTTTTAAAAAGTGAAAAGACAAAATACTCTTCGAGTATAACTAATTTGATACTCTCCACGTTATTCGAACTTGAAAGGATCTTGTTCCTATTTGTGGACCAAATGCACAATCAAAGCCAAGCAGATGGCCTTTGGTTTCCAAGCTAATGCACATCAAGGTGGACGCATCAGAGCACATATGGGATTACGTTTAAAAATACAACTTTTAAATTTAAAAATAATGTTTATTTTTTAGTTTTTCCTAAAAGAGCGTTTTGACTCTTTCTATTGTAAAAAATTCAAATAAATACTTTTGAAATTTTTATACCAAATATATCAGCTTTTTATTTTACACGACTTTTTAGATACTAATAGTATTTTGGGAAAGCCTCTAAAATTACCAGCCATTTGCAATATAGCTCCCCAATGTTCAAAAAGTACTAAAATAGCCCCCAAAGTACCAAAATATATCAAAAAGACCACTTCTTTTTTTATATTCCTATAATACCCCTATTCTTTTAACAAATAAAATAATAAAATAATTGTGAAAAAAACCCCAAACAATTTTTTTTTTAAAAAAAAAAAAACCAATGGAAGAATAAATACAATAAAAATATTTTTTGGAATAAATAAATAATTAGTCACTGTAGTTGGCCTAAATTACAAATTGCTTCATGTCGTATTAAAGTAAAATCAATTTGGTAGTTTGATGGCCTACTTTAATACTTTTTTTTTTTTTTTTGAATATCTCAAGAACGTACCTTTGATTTTACTTTAATACGATATGAAGCAATTTGTAATTTAAGCCAACTACAATAACTAATTATTTATTCCAAAAAACATTTCTTTTTGTTTTTATTCACCCATTAGTTTTTTTTAAAAAAAAAAAAATTGTTTAGTGTTTTTTTACAATTATTTTATTATTTTATTTGTTAATAGAATATGGGTATTATAGGAATATAAAAAAATAAGTGATCTTTTTGATACATTTTAGTAGTTTGGAGAGCTATTTTAGAACCTTTTGAACATTAGGCTGCTATATTGCAAATGACTCGTAGTTTGGGAGGCTTTTTTATATTTTTTTCCAATATTTTTAAGCTTACTAACACAATCTCAGATAAGCTCTACTCTCAATTTCAATTACATGAAAATTTGACAAGAACGATGTTAAGTATGTACAAAATCAACTTTTTAGGTGCTTGTGTAGGCGTTTGATCAAAACTAGAGTTTCTCTCCTCAACTTCCTCAATTTGTAGATGCTAGCTCCCCATACTTGTACATGAAAGAAACTTACAAGTTATGTCTTTTAATATAAAATCTATATTCTTTTGCATAAATTGTCCCACTCTTATTCCTCCTTTTCACTTGAAAATGAAATCAATATTCCATGCATAAAACCACTACCAGAAAATAAGAAAAATTTAAAAATAAAAATTGCTTGCAATGCATCCATGTTGGATAGACTAAGGCATGCAGCCAGCCCACATAGGCGTACGTAGACCATCTATTCTTATGTCAGCATTGGGCCAAGTGTTTTAGCTAAGTGGGCTGAGGCCTGTAAATGAACAAGAGAGAAGCAACCTGGGCGATCTTTGAAGGCCCATAATGAACAGTAAAAAGGCCACAAAATAATAGGCTTGCATAAGTGGGAATCAAAATCAAAAGCTCTCGGATTCCATTATTCCTTTTTAGTTTTTAGCAACTGCCCTAATGGGTAACAAAACTCTTAGAGATACATTTTCTTAGTGCCAAACACTAATCAATTCACACGTGTAGAAAAGAAAGAATTAAACACGAGATCTTAAAGAAAGAATGTTTACCTTATCTTTTGCGAATTAAGGTCAATGCCTGGTCAGCCTAAGTTGTTGTGTTTCATCTGTACACGTACGCTTTATAGTCCTCTTCTTGTGGGACTACTTACAATTCAAATGTAAAGTTTTACGTAATTAGCATAAATAAATGCTAAAGAAAACGAGAATAAAGATTTAACAGATAAAATAATAAATTAAAGATATATTTTGATGAAAATAAATGGAGCACATAATTAAGGGTAGACGTACGTACTAACCAACCACTTGATGAAAATAACTTTAGCACGTAATCAATAAACATTTTATGGGACACAATTAATGCTCTCTTCCCCTCTAGAGAATTCCTGCTCTTTTCACTGTAGATCTCTTCTACCTTATCATTTACTCTCTTTTCCTCTCTCTCTCTCTCTCCCTCCTTTAGGCTTCAATGGAGGACCTCATTTCCCAAGCCTCTTCACTTAATTGAATAGACAACCCCCCAACCTCCTCCCTAGCTCTTGCTTCTTCCAACAATGTCTCCCACTCCCTACCCAAAACCCACCACCAAGATCAATCTCACCCAACCTGCTTTTTGTTAGGAGTGAATACCAATTATCAAATACATGGCGGAATTAATATATCCATTTTTGTCCAAATTAAATAATCTAGCACCCAATGATAATTCTCCACACTACAGAAAAATAATCAAGCTAACCCACAAGCAAAATACCAATATTTTTACGTGAAAAACTCTCCAATGCGAAGATAAAAACCACGGGACCTAGTCTAGTTAAATCTTCTACCATCAACAATAATGAGTTTACAATTTCTACCCTAGAGAAATATCAGAGGTATCTCCACATCAAGAATACATGCATTCTTTGATTAACACATAGATTGATCACTATAAAAGTGGATTTCAACAAGAACAAAGAAAAATCTCACCAAGTGAGTATGAGTCAGCAATTTGATGGAGAAGGATTCCAACGATCAACATACTAAAATTTCATCAAGATCGGACAGCAAATGATCCCCCAATCTCTGACGGAAGTGGCTGTGAGAAAAACTCAATTTTTCTCTCTTCTCTCCCCCGAACGGCGCTGCCCCTCTCTCCTTGATGTGGTATTTTTGTATCCAAAAATATCAATAATAAAAATAACCACTTGCAATATGACGAATCTTTGTAGGATAGGCTAAAGAGAGGGTGTCGAACTTCAAGGACTGTAAAAGTTTTGTTATCAAATTTATGAGATCAAAAATAACCTAATTAAAAAGAGATTGACTTTGTTTGTGAAATTAAAGTGCATGAAATTAAAAGAGATTTAAAATAAGAGAGAGTGTAGGGTATTGACTTTACCTCTATCCGCACAACAATGGCTAATCATATTTAATCCTAAAAATTCATTCTATGCATGCTCTAAAAAACAAGAAACTACCTTATTAAAGAATAAGCATAATCAATCTATAGTTGGCACAGATTGTCCACCTACCCACTAAGATGCGGTATGACCCATCTTCCCTAGGTATTAATTATCAAATTCGTTAACATGATACATACAATCAATGAATAAGTGTAATATATCTTCGGTTGGCATGGACTGTCTACCTAAATTACACTCAACTGGGATGTAGTACAATCCTTATTCTCTAGGCATGGCCTATCTAATTCTATTGATCATATATCAATTAAACCCATTGTATAACCATCATTCTCATAATCATAGAAAATAATAATGATTTGAGATTAACAAAAGTAAAATACTTTCTAAGACAATGGAAGAATTTCACAAATATTGATTTTGGAATTTTAGAACAATTACATTTAATAATTAAGAACATAATCAAAATGTAGCAATTCTCATAGTTGTACAACCAACATGCATAAACTGAAAATCTAGAAATTAAATACAATCAAACCATTGTGTTTGAATAGGGTTACATCAACACCCCACGAAGGGATTTAGCCGCTCATGACTCCGCTAAGCCTCCAAGAAGATTTTTGTATCTAAAACTAAGCACACATTTCCCTTGAAGTTTAAGGTCTATTTATAGGGAGCAAACAAGTCCTAAAAGCCCTAGGAAACCCAAAAAAAAATCGTAATTCACTCTCCTAGTCAAATTAGGAAGCATTCCTAGTAAAAATCAAAATAGGATTTGTCCAGATTTGCATTCTTTTATTGCAGGACGATTTTGGCATTTAATAATTAATTTGTCTATCTGCATTTAATAATTAATTTGTCCAAATTAGGAAAATCATATTTCCCAATGATTTGTATTACTTTGACTTAGCTTTCCAATGCCACTAGAATCACCTCAATCCGATATTTGAGCAGAAAGTTATGGTCAAGATACTGAGACATGTGCAGAATCCAAATTTGAATCCAAACCGATTTTGACTCCAATTAGAAAAATTTCGATTTAACCATCTCTTTTACTTGATTAAACTTAACAACATCATATAGGTTTTCTATTATGATTGGTTAAGCTTAATCACATCTTCTAGGTCTTCACAAAGTGTGCTTTTAAACCCAAAATCAATGGAATTAATTTCATTTTTATTTAAAACTTGAAAACAATAAAACAACACAAAATCAAACAAATAACAATGCTAAGGAATTAACATATGCGAGTTAAGGGGCTTGAATGTACAACATCCGGCGCTTATCATACCTCCAAACTTACATATTGCTAGTCCCTTAGCAATACAAAACATGAATAAAACTGAAAAACAAAAACAAAAAGATAAGTCCATCTTTCGTGGGATGTACGATTGCATTTAGCATATGTAACAAGCCTTTTAAACCCCTAGGCATTCCCTAGAGGACGAGTGAAATCTCGTGAGGGTTTTCTAAGAATGATAATCACAAACATTGTCATCATTATGTCATTCAAAAGAATAAAACATCACAAAAATAATGTTTCTCATTCATTAGCAAGCTTAAAATTATAAACTTCATCTCCAAAATTTCAAGGAATTCACAAATCAAATCACTTACCAATGGCAGATTGAGATACATCAAATTTCAATTAGTGCAAAGTGAACTAACACATAATCATGAGGCTTCAAAATAATTCCAATATGAATGAATCAACATCTTAGAATTCATTGGAGTTCCTATCCGATGAAATAACCAAGGCAATTTTTTTTTTTGTGTAGGCTTTGCAATGCTTAGCTCTCTTAAGCTTTCTAATTGACCCATGTATCGAGTGTTAAGCCAACGACTCCCAAACCAAAAGGTTATAGGGCATTAGGTGTAAAGACACCCCTAAGAACTTACTAACTCGAGTCAAAAAGGCTACGAAGCTAAGCTAGCCATTTTATTAATCAACCCAAAAATTTCACTTTTTGATGTGAACATTCACTGCTTAATGAGGCAAAGAGATCCAATTACTCAGCGAAAAATTCAAACTTGATTTTTATATATATATTTACTAGCATGCCAAGGTTATTCATCCAATACGTTACCCAACAAAATTCAAGATCATGAAAACAAACATAATTGGTCAAAAATTTCATACCTCACAGATATGTGCTAGTATGCTCAAGATAAATTTAAATTGAAACAAGAAGCATGCATGTTGCCAAAAGTAAGTAGCAAGACTCAAAATCCCTAAGTCATATGATCATGTGTTCACAACTTTAAGCCTACCAAGGAAATTCAAACCAAAATCAAAGCTCAACTATATGCTTAAGAATGACATAACAACAATAATGGACCGTGTTTTGTTTTTCCATACCCCCAAACTTAAATCATACATTGTCCTTAATGTATATATAGAACTAAAGAATAAGATCAAGAGTATAGGAATACTTGAATAAGCAGATGTGATCATAACATACCCCTAAACTTGAATGTAAAAACACATGTCTTGAAAGACAAAGTGATACTCCAACCAAATACCAATCAAGTGCACACATTGTTGTAAAAATATAATCAAAGAATGAAGCAACAACGGATAAAATAAACCTGGATGGAGATCATGTACCCTGGTGAAGTGAGGAGTCGAGCACACAAGACCTGCGCTCGATCCTATGAGGTATTTCTCAATGTAATTCTGAGTCCCGAGGACTCCTCTTAATATCCCAAAATTGCTTCTCTCAACTAAAAAGTCCTGAGGCTCCCCATGGTGGGACTCAAGGTATTTGTCCCAAACTGGTTCCCTAGACAATCTTTTGTCTCTATGAGGGTCCTGGGTAGCCAAGGAACTTGACAAAATATTTTCCACCCCAATGAAGTCCACTTTGGTAACTTCTGAATGAAATATGTCCCCTGTGGGGTTGTCATCAGGTGTTGGAGTACTTGAAGTAAGAGGCATAGGCTCCAGTCGGTTTCTCCATGATGGGGCTTCAGATAGAGGATCAGGAAGTAGGTCTTCAATAGTTTCTCCAATGTCATCCAAGAAGAAACATGTATTCTGATCAGGTGCATTCTGGAAGGCATTGAAGATGTTCAGTCTGATCTTCATATTCCCAAAGGAGATCTTCATTATTCTGGTCTGACAATTGATGCATGCATTGGTTGTAGCGAGGAAAGGACACCCAAGGATGACAGGAATTTGCTTATCTAGATTTGGAACCGGTTATGTGTCCAAAACTATAAAGTCAACTGGATAGTAGAACTTGTCCACCTTGATAATGACATCTTCTACAATCCCGCGGGGTTTCTTGATAGATCGGTCAGCCAATTACAAGACAGTACTTGTCAATTTCAATTCCCCTAAGCCCAGTTGCTGATAGACCGAGTACAGAAGAAAATTAACACCATCGCCTAAGTCAAGGAGAGCTCTCCCAATCTCGAGGCTTCCAATGATACATGAAATTGTAGGCGCTCCAGGGTCCTTGAACTTCGGAGGAGTGTTATGTTGAATCAAAGCTCACTTGCTCGGTAAGAATGACCTTCTTGGGGATATGTTTTCGAATCTTCCTCTTCTGGTTGCACAAATCCTTGAGAAATTTTACATATGCCGAGATTTGCTTGATGGCGTCAAGGAGTGGGATGTTGACTTTGATAGCTTGAAGACCTCCATCATGTCTTGTATCTTTTCTCCTTACTTCCCAAAGTGGGAAGGTGCCTTGAGACGCGCTGGGAATGGGACCTTAGGCTCATATGGTACCTCAGGAGTGGGGGCAGATGACGAAGATGCCTTAGTGATTACTTGCTTACCCTTGTCCTGATGAAGATTCTATAGGGCCTCAATTTGCCCATCCTTCTTTTCCTCCACATGATTGTCAACCAGTCTTCCGCTTCGCAATGTGGTGATGGCTTGAACTTGCTTCAAATGAGAAGTGCTTCCTTCTACCATGTATAGTCCCTTAGGGTTGGTCACCGGTTGACTTGGAAGCTTTCCTTCGTCCCTCCTGTTGAGGGCATTGGCAAGTTGTCCGACTTAAGCTTCTAATTTGGTGATTTCGTTGATTCGGGCTTCTATATTGGCGATGGATTGAGAGTGAGAATTCACTGTCTGAGTCAACTCGCCCACCTTGTCAGTTATCTCGCCCAACTTCCCAGTTATCTTGCCCATCTTGCCGATCAAATAGCTCATCATTTGCAGCATCCGATCCTCAACGTTATAATTTGACCGAGGAGGTAGTGTGGCCTGGTATTGCTGCTGTGGGGGTCAGTATGTGGAAAGAGGTTGGTAGGGCCGCTTAATGGATTGAGCTTGATTCTCCATCTCGAGTTCTAGGTATTGGAATACGGATCATTACCCGGTTGTGAGAAAGCTGCATTGACCTGCTCATTAGAAATATCAGCATAATTTCCAGTAGTAGGGCAATCATTTATATGATGCATAGGACTAGAACAAAATGAGCATGGTTCAAGTCGTGTGTGCAAGTGAGTAGAATTAGGAGCAAGACCAACAACTAATAATTGATCTAATTTCCTAGTGATAGCATCAAGAGCTTGGGTAGCAACATCTGGAGAATGTTCTACTTCAAAAAGACCATCGGCCTTTGGTGCTTTAAGTACAGGTGCCCTACGTCTTGTGGAAGCATGATGAATAGAATTGCAACTCAAGTTTTCAAACAAGGCCAATGCTTCATCCTCACTTTTTAACATAAATGTCCCCTCACGGGATGCATCTACCATTTGTCTATGAGGCTCAATCAAGCCATCATAGAAGCTTTGCACAAGCTGCCATTTTGGGACAACGTGGTGTGGGCATGATCTAAGAAGGCCCCTTAGTCTCTCCCAGGTCTCATGGAATTGTTCTCCCTCATATTGGAAGATACTAATGATAGCTCTCCTAATGTCATTGGTCTTTCCTATGGGGAAGTACTTCTTCAGAAATTCTTGTTGCAATTCAGCCGAAGAAGCAATGGAGTTTGATGCTAAGGAATTAAACCAATGTTTGGCTCTTTCCTTGAGGAAGAAAGGGAAGAGACGCATCCTTAGTCAATCCAGTCAATTTAATGGTAGAATAGATGTTAAATGCTAAAATATTCATATTTTTAGCCCTTAACTTACATGTGTTAATCCTTTAATTTTGGTTAATTCATGTCATTTTAGTTCATTTATGTGTTTTCCTTGTTTTTGTAGGCTTTTGGAAGAAAATGAGGTAAATCTAGAAGATTTGGGCTCAAAGAGAGAAAATGAGAAAAGTTGGAGCCCCTGACAGTGCAATCGATCGCAGACTCCCCGCAATCGAGCGCACTACCAAAAAAGACAAAACATGAAGCGGCCATGTGCGATCGAACGCACACGGGTTGCGATCGATCACACCCGTGTGCTGAAGAATTCTAGAAGCTGCGGACAGACTCCCTTTCCTTCCATATTAGGGTTTTCCAAGTCCCACTTGTAATAGGACTAAAACCCTATGAATTTTCTAGGTTTATTTGTGTAACAAGGACTTCTAAATCCTATAAATAGACCTCTAAACCTTGAGAATAATCAAGTTGGAAAAGACACAACTTTGGGAGAGGAATTGGAGGCTACCATCCGGTTCTTTCTTTACCTTTTCCTTTTTCTTTTATTATGTGTAACTAATTTATTTAGTAGGGCTAGATTGAAGCCCTAGTTATGTTTAGTTAATATTCAATATTGGCGCCTTAGTGATGATCATGTTATGGTATTTAACTTGATTAATTCCTGCTTTCATGAATTCCTCATATGTGTGTGCCTGATCAACATATACATGTGGTATGGACTAGTTAGTTAAATCAATTTGGATGACCGAGTCCTGAGTTTAATAAGAGTAACAAAAGAAATCCACACTAAGTTCTTAGGTTAATCAACATGGGGAACTGGGAGTATACACACATGCCCTAGGCCTCATGTGTTTGTCGATTTCCACAGAATATATGCTTTCTTAAAGAACAACTTAATATACACCCATGCTAAATCCTTTAAGAAAAAAAAGAGTAAGAATATACACCCATGCCTAACTCGTTGCTTAGGAAAATTTATAGCTTAAAAAGTATATACATATGCCCTTAGGTTGACAAACATTAGATATACATAACATGATCAAAACATTAGCATTTTGATATATTATCTAAATATAATTCGTGGTGGATATCAAAGCTGTACCTTTTTATTATTATCAACTCAAATCCAATCCTTGTCTTGTTTTACTTTCGGAATTAATTTGAAGCAAAATTTAGCAATCCTCGTGGGAATGACCCCGTACTTGAACTCTATACTACTATGTTGACCTCGTGCACTTGCGGGTAAAACCTACAATTATTTGCCTATTAATTTAGGAAGGTATTTGTAACAATAAGTTTTTGACGCCGTTGCCGAGGATTGCGGCAAATTTTGTTTAAAATTAATTTCCTTTAGTTGTGTTATTTTAATTTTCAATTTCCAATTTTGGTTTTTCCTTCAATTTATTTTTGTTTTAAATTTTTCTGTTTTTTTTTTTTCACACTTCCTATTTTGCCTCTGGAGGTGCGCTCGAGCGCTCAACCAGAGCGATCGAGCGCACCAGTGCGATCGATCGTACATCCAGAGAGCAGCACAGTTATTGCACTAACTATAGATCTGATTTTTTTTCTTTTGTTTCATGCAAGGTCATTCGAACCTGCATATTAGTAAGTTTTCTTTTTAAATTTCAATTATTTTTCCTTTTTATTTTAACTTTTTGTTATTTTATTCACACATGTGGGGAGGCGTTCCGACACCCCATGGACCATGTTCTTTATACGAAGACCCTTATCACCATGTTAGAAAGTGTCTTGTGATGAGACAAATTTCTAACAAATTTAATGGGCATAAGAACACATCGTTCTTTAAACCGGGGAATGGCCGCTATTTTGATTCTTATAACCCAACAAGGAGCCAACAGTCCAATCTCTCATGGCAAGCTCAAGCTCCCGGAATTCATGCTCAACAATCTCATGGACTGCAACATCACCCATCTCAGCAATTCTATGGTTATGCATATTCCTCTAACTTAGCTCCATAACACCAATGTTAGGCTGAACCACCTCCTCTTATAGATATGATAAATACATTGATTAAAACTACATAGCAAGCATCTGAGGAAATGAAGACCTACTTCAAACCAAAAGGCAATAGTCTCAAAGAAGAAGAAGCATATCAAGAGGAGCCATCTCCCATATATGATCATTTGGATTCTTCTCCATATCAACAAGAACCACCTCCTCTAAAAAGGTCTGCCTTAGAAGAAGCAGTTGCTGCTTTAGAAAAACAGTATGCTGACTTTACAAAACATGTGGCGGCTCATCTTAACCGCATGGAGGAAAGAGAGCAATCATTTGAATGGATGGAGGCCCACCTCAAGCAAAAATCAGATACATTTAAAGAAGAAGAAGAAGAGTGTCAAAGTCAGTTGGTGGCCAATCCTAATGAGCATTACATGGAGGAAGAATGTACCTACTATCATGCAATAGCTGTCACAATAAGGAGTGAAGAGGTGGTTGAAAATGAAGTAGAAGAGGGGAATGGGGAGCAAACCAAAGTTCTAGAAGAGGTACATCGGGAAAAGGAAGAGAGCACTAAAACTTCTTCGACATCTATTCCCGAATTCCTAAGAATCCAAAAGAGAAGTCTGTTGGGGCTATGTAATGAGCAATTTGAGGACATCAAGATAGAGAAGCTCCCTGAGTTTTCTTCATACTTTATTCCAGTTCATGATTCCCCACCGGATGAGAAACTGTTTAAGAAAACTCAAAGTGGCCCTCCCCGATCTATAGACATCTGGAATCACCTTGCAGCAGAAAAGATTTATTCCCTTTGGTGCAAAAGAAGGAAAGATTGGTGCTTGAAGTTTAAAGTACCACCGTCTAGCTGAAGACGTTAAATTTAGCGCTCATGGGAGGCACCCCATAGTTTATCTTGTTATTTTATTTTTGTGTGTTTCATTTAATCTTATTTATCTTTAGTTTTGTTCCCTTTTACTTGTTTTTGTGTTTTCTTATTTTGAAGGGGCAAGTGTGCTTCACTTCAAGTTTAGGGGTGTACTATGAGCCATGCTTTCCAAGATGATGTCGTCCATCTCACGGGTACATTCTTTCCTTAAATTTAGACACATTGGGGACAATGTGTCATTTAAGTTTGGGGGTATGGGCACACATGTTGTTTACACACACTTTGTCTCAGTTTCATGTTATTTGTTTGTTTATTTGTTTATTTGAAAAAACAAAAAAACAAAAAAACAAAAAAAAAAACTTTTTATGCATGTTCATGTTTACCTAAAAATTTTGGTTAATCTCAGTGAGCTTAAAATTTTAAACACATAATCTGATGAGAGAATTTGTTAGCTTGATTACTTGCTTAGGATAGTTGAGAATTCACATGTTTGATCTGATCTTACACAAGCACATTAGCACATAATTTGTGGGGTATGACATAAAAGTCTTATGTGTGTGTTTCTATATCTTGGGTGAAATTGGATGACTTATTATATGGATACTTTGTCATATATATATGTGAAGAAGAAAAAAATGATGATCATTGATAAGCTTTTCACTAAGTAACTGGACCTCTTGCCTCAAAGCATTGAGTGTTCATGTCAAAAGATGAAAAATTTTGATTTCATTAATATCATGGTTAGTTTGGTTTTGTAGCCTTGTTTACTCAAGTTAGTAAGTCCTTAGGAATGTCTCTATACCTAATGCCCTAAAACCATCTGGTTGGGGAGTCATTGACTTAACACTCGTTACATGGGTCAATTAGAAAGCTTAAGGGAAACAAACATTGCACAACCTAACTAAAAAAAAAAAAAAAAAATGCCATTGTTGTTCATTCTAATAAGGATTTCAATGAACTTTGAGGTGTGGAGATATTACATATTGGAAAGATTTGGAAGCCTCATAATTTTGTGCTAGTTCACCTTACACTGTTTTCAAGCTTGTGATATTTTAGCATGTCCTTTGTAAGTAATTGTGCTTTGAGATTCCAATTCATTGTGAAGATGGAGTTTATCTTTTAAAGCTTGTTAATGAATGAAAATCATGATCTTGAAGTGATACTTTAATTTTTGGAATAACATGAACTGTGCATGATGTTTGTAGGTAACATTTCTGGAAAACCCTCACGAGACTTCACTTATCCTCTAGGGAATTCCTAGGGGTTTAAAAGGCTTGTTACATATGCTAAATGCAATCGTACATTCCACGAAAGATGGATTTATCTTTCTGTTTTCTGTTTTTCCATTTAGTCTTTAGTTTTGTATTGTTAAGGGACTAGCAATATGTAAGTTTGGGGGTGTGTTAAGTGCTAAAATATTCATATTTTTAGCCCTTAACTTACATGTGTTAATCCTTTAATTTTGGTCAATTCATGCCATTTTAGTTCCTTTAAGTGTTTTCCTTGTTTTTGTAGGCTTTCGTAAGAAAAGGAAGTAAATCTTGAAGATTTTGGCTCAAAGAGAGAAAATGGGAAAAGTTGGAGCCCCTGACAGTACGATCGATCGCAGGGAGCCTGCGATCGAGCACACTACCAGAGAAGACAAAGCATGAAGCGGCCATGTGCGATCGAGCGCACACGGGTTGCAATTGATCGCACCCATACGCTAGAGAATTCTAGAGCTGCAAACAGACTCCATTTCCTTCCATATTAGGGTTTTCCAAGTCCCACTTGTAATAGGACTAAAACCCTACGAATTTTCTAGGTTTACTAGTGTAACAAGGACTTCTAAAGCCTATAAATAAACCTTTAAACCTTGAAAATAATCAAGCTGGAAAAGACACAACTTTGGGAGAGGAATTGGAGGCTACCTTTCGGTTCTTTCTTTACCTTTTCCTTTTTCTTTTATTATGTGTAACTAATTTATTTAGTAGGGCTAGATTGAAGCCCTAGTTATGTTTAGTTAATATTCAATATTGGCGCCTTTGTGATGATCATGTTGTGGTATTTAACTTGATTAATTCCTGCTTTCATGAATTCCTCATATGTGTGCGCCTGATCAACATATGCATGTGGTATGGACTAGTTAGTTAAATCAATTTGAATGCCCGAGTCTTGGGTTTAATAAGAGTAACAAAAGAAATCCACATCAAGTTCTTGGGTTATTCAACATGGGGAACCGGGAGTACACATTCATGCCCTAGGCCTCATGTGTTTGTCGATTTCCACAGAATATATGCTTTCTTAAAGAACAACTTAGTATGCATCCATACTAAATCCTTTAAGAAAGAAAAGAGTTAAGAGTATACACTCATACCTAACTCGTTGCTTAGGGAAATCTATAGCTTAAGGAGTATACACTCATGCTCTTAGGTTAACAAACATTAGATATACATAATATGATCAAAACATTGGTATATTGATATATTATCTAAATATAATTAGTGGTGGATATCAAAGCCCTACCTTTTTATTATTATCAACTAAAATCCAATCCTTGTCTTGTTTTACTTTTGGAATTAATTTTAAGCAAAATTTAGCAATCCTCGTGGGAATGACCCCGTACTTGTACTCTATACTACTATGTTGACCTCGTGCACTTGCAGGTAAAACATACAATTGTTTTCCTATTAATTTAGGTAGGTATTTGTAACAACAACAAATTGCTAAGAATTCACTAAGGAAGTCATAGGGATTTTCATTGCTTAGTCCAATAAAAGATGGTAGACTTTTTATAATGCTAGGCTTAATCTCATAGTTTGTTGCCATAATGTCCGGTAGCCTGAGACATGTGGGGACAGTGTGTGTGGTAGGGAGATAGTGATCTCTCAAAGCCACAGGGTCACCCATGGTCTCAATGGGACGCTCTCCTAGAAATTAGAATTCCTTTTGGCTATAAATTGTTTAAGAGTGCGTTCAATTTCGAGGTCGCAAGTAATTAATGGCAAAGACAAAGAACGGCGACCTAACATAAGCTAAAAAGAAAATAAAAACTGAAACAAAAATATAAACAAACTAAGTCAAAAAATTAAAGAGCACAAACGGCCCAAAGGTGTGCTGGAACTTTGGATGCAGACTGCTGCTGATGCGCTCGAGCGTACTCCCGCAGATGGGTGCGAGCGTAGGCTTGGAAGGCTCTCTAGCGCATCTGGCTGAATTAGTGCTAGAGTGCATACTTGTACTCGATCATACTCGACTTGCGTTCGATTGCAGTCACAGGGAAGGGTTTGGCAGCTATAGACCTATGCGCGAAAACCTCAACAAAACCAAAATAAAACTAAAAAACATAATTAAAATTAGGACCCAAAATTAAAGAAAAGCATAAAAATAAAAATTAAGTTCAATTAATCCTTAAAATTTAGGGGAAACTTCACTGAAGACCTCTGAACTTCTACCCATTTTGAAATACCCTCCTAAACTTCAAAATGTCTCAATTTAGTCCCCTGAACTTTCAATTGCTCTCAATTTGACGAAGGGGTTCAAATTGAGAGCAATTGAAAGTTCAGGGGACTAAATTGAGAGATTTTCAAGTTTAGGGGGGGTATTTCATAACGGGTGGAAGTTCAGAGGTCTTTAGTGAAGTTTCCCCAAAATTTAATAGCTAAACCGTTAAGGAGTCCCCGGCAACAGAGCCAAAAATTGATGTGGTATTTTTGTATAAAAAAATATCAATAATTAACCACTCGCAATAGAACGAATCCTTGTAGGAATGTCGAACCTCAAGGACTGCAAGGGTTTTGTTATCAAATTTATGAGATCAAAAATAACCTAATTAAAAAGAAATTGATTTTGTTTGTGAAATTAAAGTGCATGAAATTAAAAGAGATTTAAAATAAGAGAGAGAGTGTAGGGTATTGACTTTACCTCTATCCGCACAACAATAGCTAACCATATTTAATCCCATAAATTTATTCTATGGATGTTCTAAATAAACAAGAAACTACCTTATTAAATAATAGGGAAAACGTCACTTTGGCCCTCTAAACTTCCACTCGATTTTACAAACCTTCCCTAAACTTTCTAATCTCTCACTTTTGACCCCTAAACTTTGATTTGCTCTCACTTTGGACATCTCTGTTAGTTTTCAACGTTAAACTTAAACGGTTTGACTTTTTATACCCATTATACCCTCACGTTAAAACTACACCGTTTTAAGCCCCAAAACTATAACACCCACACAGCCCAGAACGACGTTTTGGGCATTAAAATTATTTTATTTTATTTAAAAAAAAAAATTAAAAAAATTCCAGGAGCCGATCAAAATGGGTGGTCAAATCCACCATTGTTCTCAAAAGTGCAGTGGCTAGAGCTACCCCATGTCGGCTCCAGGGTCGGTTTCATGTGGTTAAGGGGATGACTGGGGTTCAAAAGGCCAAAAAAAGAAATAAGAGCTATTTTGTGGGGTGGTCCGTTTCCACCCCAAAAGCCCAAACCCATCCCCAAACCTAATTTGTTTCCCCTTTCTTTTTTTGCTCGTGGGTGGCCGAATCACTTAATAGCCGTGGGTGGTAGAACCACCCCCGGGGCCCAGATTAGTGCCCAACTCCCTCTCATTAAAAATGGAGTGGTTTGACCACCCTATTTTGGCCAACGGGTGGCTGGAGCCACCCCGATACTTCTCAATTTTTTTTTTTTTTAATATTTTGCTTAAAAAAAAAAAACAAACAAACAATTTTAATGCTCAAAATGACACCGTTTTGGGCTCGGGTGTTTTTTTTTTTAAAAAAAAAAATTGAATATTTTGCATTTTCTTTTCTTTCTTTTTTAAATTTAAAATATATATATATAATGCCCAAAACGGTGTCGTTTTGAGCTGGGGTGGGTACTTTAGTTTTGGGCATTTTCGAAATTTCAAGTGGGCTGGGTGGGGGTATAATGGGCATAAGAAGTCAAACCGTTTGAATTTAACGTTGAAAACTAACAAAGGGGTCCAAAGTGAGAGCAAATCAAAGTTCAGGGGTCCAAAGTGAGAGATTTGAAAGTTCAAGGGGGGTTTGTAAAATCGGCTGAAAGTTCAATGGGCCAAAGTAAAGTTTCCCCTAAAGAATAAGAATAATCTATCTACGGTTGGCATGGATTGTCCACCTACCCACTAAGATGCAGCACAACCAGTCTTCCCTTGGCATAAATTATCAAATTTTTTAGCAGGATACATACAAACAATGAATACGTGTAACCCATCTTTGATTGGCACAAACTGTCTACCTAAATTAAACTAAACTATGATGTAGTACAATCCGTCTTCCCTAGGCATAGCCCATCAAATCCTATTGATCATATGTCAATTAAACTCATTGTAGAACCATCATTCTCATAGTCACAGAAAACAAGAATGATTTGAGATCAACAAAAGTAAAATACTTTCTAAGATAAAAGAAGAATTTCACAAATATTGATTTTAGAATTTAAAAACAATTGCATTTAATAATTAAGAATATAATCAAAAGGTAACAATTTTCATAGTTATACAATCAGCATGCATAAACTGAAAATCTAGAAATTAAATACAATCAAACAATTGTGCTTCGATAGGGTTACATTAACACCCCACGAAAGGGTTTAGCCGCTCATGATTCCACTAAGCCTCCAAGAAGATTTTTGTATCTAAAACTAATCAGACATTTCTCTTAATGTTTAAGGCTTATTTATAAGGAACTAAAAAAGTCCTAGAAGCCCTAGGAAACCCAGAAAAACCGTAATTCACTCTCCAAGTCAAATTAGGAAGCAATCCTAGTACAAATCGGAATTTCATTCGTCCGGATTTGCGTTCTTTTATTGTGCAACAATTTTGGCATAGCAAACGTCCAAAATAGGAAACTCCTATTTCACAATGAATTGTAGTACTTTGACTTAGCTTTCCAATGATGCTAGAATCACCTCAATCCAATAATTTACAAGAAAGTTATGGTCAAAATACTGAGACTTGTAAAGAATCCAAATTTGAATCAAATCCGATTTTGACTCCCATTTGAGAAATTCTGATTTAATCATTTCCTTTATTTGATTAAACTCAACCATAGCATATAAGTCCTCTATTATGATTGGTTAAGCTTAATCATATCTTCTAGGTCTTCTCAAAGTGTGCTTTTAAGCCCAAAATTAATGGAATTAATTGCATCTTTATTTAAAACCTGAAAACAATAAAACAACACAAAATCAAACAAATAACAATACTAAGGAATTAACATATGCGAGTTAAGGGGCTTGAATATGCAACATTCGGTGCTTATCATTCCCTCTTTCTTCTCTTTCTTTTTCTTTTCTTTTCTTTTTCTCTTTCTGTTGCTATAGCCCTATAGCCCACACGCACAAGAAGAGAAGTCTTCTCTTCTTTTTTTATATATTTTTTTTTTTCTTTTCACATGGTGGTGGGTCCCTCACATAGGAGGGAGCACCCACCCAACAAATCTCCCCCTCCCGACTATGTGGGGAGCTCCACCAATCCTGCTGCACTTCTGCAAGTTTCAAGCTTTTACGGAGGCAGGGATTTTGTCATCATATCTGATCCATTCTCATCAATATGGATTTTCTCAATCTGTAACAGCTTCTCATCTAGTGCATCACGAATCCAATAATACCTAACATCAATATGTTTGGATTTAGAATGGAAAGTTGAATTCTTGCTGAGATGGATGACACTCTGACTGTCATAGTAAAGCGCGTACCTCTCTTGTTGTAGACTTGGTTCTTGTAAGAACTTTTTCATCCATAATAATTCTTTGGCTACTTTTGTGATGGCAATGAACTCTGCCTCTAGTATAGACAAAGCAACACATTCATGCAATCTGGATTGCCATGGCACTGCTCCCCCTGAATAAGTAATTAGGTACCCTAAAGTAGACTTTCTGGAATCAATATGCCCAGCCATATTAGCATCAGTAAACCTATCAAGCACCTGTTTACCATTGCCAAAGAACAAACATACCCTCTAAGTACCTCTGAGATACCTGATAATGCATTTCACAGCTGCCCAATGTTCTTTTCCAGGATTAGAAAGGAACCGACTCACAACTCCAACAACATGAGCAATGTCAAGCCTCATACACACCATGGCATACACTAAGCTACCCACGGTTGATGCATAGGACACTTTCTTCATTTCATCTTTTTCTTTCTCACTTGTAGAACATTGCTTTGAACTCAGCTTCAAATGACCTGCAAGTGTAGAGCTCACCAGTTTTGCCTTGCTCATGTTGAATCTGTCCAATACCTTCTTGATATTACTCTCTTGTGATTGCCACAATTTTTCTTTTTTCTTATCACAAGAGATCTTCATACCAAGAATCTGCTTTGCGGATCCCAAATCCTTCATCGAAAAGGACTTACTCAGCTCCTTCTTCAGTTTGTCAATTTTACTAATGTCAGGACCAACAATCAACATGTCATCCACGTATAGCAAGAGAATAATAAATTCTCTATCAGAGAATTTCTTTACAAATACACAATGATCTAATGTAGGTCTGTCATACCCGTGCTCAACCAAAAAGGAATCAAATTTCTTATACCATTGTCTCGGTGCGTGCTTGAGTCCGTACATACTCTTTTTCAACCGACATACTAGATGTTCATTGCCTTTAGCTATGAACCCCTCTGGTTGCTCCATATAAATTTCCTCCTCTAAGTCACCATGGAGGAAAGTAGTCTTCACATTAAGTTGTTCGATCTCTAGATTCATTTTGGTAGCCAAACTCAAAACAACTCTGATAGAAGACATCTTTACCATGGGTGAGAAAATTTCTTCAAAATCAATACCCTTCTTCTAACCAAACCCTTTTACACCTAGTTTCGGCTTGTACCTTGGTTGTGATCTGTTTGGTTCAATCTTGCATCTCAACACCCATTTATTCTTGAGTGCTTTCTTGCCCTTAGGAAGTTTCACCAAATCATATGTGCGATTCTCATGCAAGGATTTCATCTCGTCTTGCATGTCTTCTAACCATTGATTTTTCTGGTCATGTTGCATAACCTCTTGATAACTTTTTGGTTGTTACCCATCAGAAAGTATCACATACTCATTAGCTAAATACCTTCTAGAAGGCTATCGGTCTCTAGTAAATCTCCTCAATTGAGTCTCAGCGGTTGGTTCTGAAGAGGCTTGTTCTTGGTGTTCTTCTGAATCCACATTATTAGTTGCAGGCTCACCAATTTCACCAACTGTATCAACCTGTTCTTCTTGCACATCTCCCATGTGTTCATCATGCATCACATAGGTAGAAACAAATCAACACGGTATT
>NC_081541.1:30015868-30030053 GCF_901000735.1 Corylus avellana | reverse complement strand
ATACTTCTCAATTTTTTTTTTTTTTAATATTTTGATTAAAAAAAAAAAAACAAACAATTTTAATGCTCAAAATGACACCGTTTTGGGCTCGAGGGTTTTTTTTAAAAAAAAAAAAATTAATATTTTGCATTTTCTTTTCTTTCTTTTTTAAATTTAAAATATATATATATATATATATATATATATATAATGCCCAAAATGGTGTCGTTTTGAGCTGGGGTGGGTACTTTAGTTTTGGGCATTTTCGAAATTTCAAGTGGGCTGGGTGGGGGTATAATGGGCATAAGAAGTCAAATTGTTTGAATTTAACGTTGAAAACTAACAGAGGGGTCCAAAGTGAGAGCAAATCAAAGTTCAGGTGTCCAAAGTGAGAGATTTGAAAGTTCAAGGGGGGTTTGTAAAATCGGCTGAAAGTTCAATGGGCCAAAGTGAAGTTTCCCCTAAAGAATAAGAATAATCTATCTACGGTTGGCATGGATTGTCCACCTACCCACTAAGATACAGTACAACCAGTCTTCCCTTGGCATAAATTATCAATTTTTTTAGCAGGATACATACAATCAATGAATACGTGTAACCCATCTTTGGTTGGCACAAACTGTCTACCTAAATTAAACTAAAGTATGGTGTAGTACAATCCGTCTTCCCTAGGCATAGCCCATCAAATCCTATTGATCATATGTCAATTAAACCCATTGTAGAACCATCATTCTCATAGTCACAGAAAACAAGAATGATTTGAGATCAACAAAAGTAAAATACTTTCTAAGACAAAAGAAGAATTTCACAAATATTGATTTTAGAATTTAAGAACAATTGCATTTAATAATTAAGAACATAATCAAAAGGTAACAATTTTCATAGTTATACAATCAGCATGCATAAACTGAAAATCTAGAAATTAAATACAATCAAACAATTGTGCTTCGATAGGGTTACATTAACATCCCACGAAAGGGTTTAGCCGCTCATGATTCCACTAAGCCTCCAAGAAGATTTTTGTATCTAAAACTAATCAGACATTTCTCTTAATGTTTAAGGCTTATTTATAAGGAGCTAAAAAAGTCCTAGAAGCCCTAGGAAACCCAGAAAAACCGTAATTCACTCTCCAAGTCAAATTAGGAAGCAATCCTAGTACAAATCGGAATTTCATTCGTCCGGATTTGCGTTCTTTTATTGTGCAACAATTTTGGCATAGCAAACGTCCAAAATAGGAAACTCCTATTTCACAATGAATTGTAGTACTTTGACTTAGCTTTCCAATGATGCTAGAATCACCTCAATCCAATAATTTACAAGAAAGTTATGGTCAAAATACTGAGACTTGTAAAGAATCCAAATTTGAATCAAATCCGATTTTGACTCCCATTTGAGAAATTCTGATTTAATCATTTCCTTTATTTGATTAAACTCAACCATAGCATATAAGTCCTCTATTATGATTGGTTAAGCTTAATCATATCTTCTAGGTCTTCTCAAAGTGTGCTTTTAAGCCCAAAATTAATGGAATTAATTGCATCTTTATTTAAAACCTGAAAACAATAAAACAACACAAAATCAAACAAATAACAATACTAAGGAATTAACATATGCGAGTTAAGGGGCTTGAATATGCAACATTCGGTGCTTATCATTCCCTCTTTCTTCTCTTTCTTTTTCTTTTCTTTTCTTTTTCTCTTTCTGTTGCTATAGCCCTATAGCCCACACGCACAAGAAGAGAAGTCTTCTCTTCTTTTTTTATATATTTTTTTTTTTCTTTTCACATGGTGGTGGGTCCCTCACATAGGAGGGAGCACCCACCCAACAAATCTCCCCCTCCCGACTATGTGGGGAGCTCCACCAATCCTGCTGCACTTCTGCAAGTTTCAAGCTTTTACGGAGGCAGGGATTTTGTCATCATATCTGATCCATTCTCATCAATATGGATTTTCTCAATCTGTAACAGCTTCTCATCTAGTGCATCACGAATCCAATAATACCTAACATCAATATGTTTGGATTTAGAATGGAAAGTTGAATTCTTGCTGAGATGGATGACACTCTGACTGTCATAGTAAAGCGCGTACCTCTCTTGTTGTAGACTTGGTTCTTGTAAGAACTTTTTCATCCATAATAATTCTTTGGCTACTTTTGTGATGGCAATGAACTCTGCCTCTAGTATAGACAAAGCAACACATTCATGCAATCTGGATTGCCATGGCACTGCTCCCCCTGAATAAGTAATTAGGTACCCTAAAGTAGACTTTCTGGAATCAATATGCCCAGCCATATTAGCATCAGTAAACCTATCAAGCACCTGTTTACCATTGCCAAAGAACAAACATACCCTCTAAGTACCTCTGAGATACCTGATAATGCATTTCACAGCTGCCCAATGTTCTTTTCCAGGATTAGAAAGGAACCGACTCACAACTCCAACAACATGAGCAATGTCAAGCCTCATACACACCATGGCATACACTAAGCTACCCACGGTTGATGCATAGGACACTTTCTTCATTTCATCTTTTTCTTTCTCACTTGTAGAACATTGCTTTGAACTCAGCTTCAAATGACCTGCAAGTGTAGAGCTCACCAGTTTTGCCTTGCTCATGTTGAATCTGTCCAATACCTTCTTGATATTACTCTCTTGTGATAGCCACAATTTTTCTTTTTTCTTATTACAAGAGATCTTCATACCAAGAATCTGCTTTGCGGATCCCAAATCCTTCATCGAAAAGGACTTACTCAGCTCCTTCTTCAGTTTGTCAATTTTACTAATGTCAGGACCAACAATCAACATGTCATCCACGTATAGCAAGAGAATAATAAATTCTCTATCAGAGAATTTCTTTACAAATACACAATGATCTAATGTAGGTCTGTCATACCCGTGCTCAACCAAAAAGGAATGAAATTTCTTATACCATTGTCTCGGTGCGTGCTTGAGTCCGTACATGCTTTTTTTCAACCGACATACTAGATGTTCCTTGCCTTTAGCTATGAACCCCTCTGGTTGCTCCATATAAATTTCCTCATCTAAGTCACCATGGAGGAAAGTAGTCTTCACATTAAGTTGTTCGATCTCTAGATTCATTTTGGTAGCCAAACTCAAAACAACTCTGATAGAAGACATCTTTACCATGGGTGAGAAAATTTCTTCAAAATCAATACCCTTCTTCTAACCAAACCCTTTTACACCTAGTTACGCCTTGTACCTTGGTTGTGATCTGTTTGGTTCAATCTTGCATCTCAACACTCATTTATTCTTAAGTGCTTTCTTGCCCTTAGGAAGTTTCACCAAATCATATGTGCGATTCTCATGCAAGGATTTTATCTCGTCTTGCATGTCTTCTAACCATTGATTTTTCTGGGCATGTTGCATAACCTCTTGATAACTTTTTGGTTGTTACCCATCAGAAAGTATCACATACTCATTAGCTAAATACCTTCTAGAAGGCTATCGGTCTCTAGTAGATCTCCTCAACTGAGTCTCAGCGGTTGGTTCTGAAGAGGCTTGTTCTTGGTGTTCTTCTGAATCCACATTATTAGTTGCAGGCTCACCAATTTCACCAACTGTATCAACCTGTTCTTCTTGCACATCTCCCATGTGTTCATCATGCATCACATAGGTAGAAACAAATCAACACGGTATTGACTGAGAGGCTCTTCCTTTTTCTGATCCAAAGCTTCAATGGTTTGATCTTCAAAGAAGACAACATCCCTGCTCCGTATGATTTTCTTATTAACTAGATCCCATAATCTGAAACCAAACTCCTCATGCCTATAACCCATGAAGATACATTGCTTGACTTTGCTATCAAGCTTTGACCTCTCATCTCTAGGAACATGGACAAATGCCTTGTAGCCAAATACTCTCAATTGCTCAAAAGAAACATCTTTCCTTGTCCAAACCCTTTAAGGAATGTCACCATCCAAAAGAACATGTGGAGAAAGATTTATCAAGTCAACTACTGTCCTCATTGCCTTACCCCAAAAATGTTTAGGCAATTTTGCATGAGAGAGCATACACCTGATTCTCTCACAAATGGTTATGTTCATTCTCTCTATTACACCATTATGCTGCGGAGCCTTGGGCACAGTTTTCTCAAGCCTAATGCCATAGCTTCTAAAATATTCTTCAAATGGTCCTCTGTATTCACCACCATTATCTGTTCTGACACATTTTAGCTGCTTTCCAGTTTCCCTTTCAACCTTCATATAAAAGAATTTGAACACATCAAGTACCTAATCTTTGGTTTTCAAAGCAAAATCCACACCTTTCTAGAATGGTCATCAATAAAAGTCACATAGTAAAGTGCACCATCTAGAGTTTTAATGTTCATAGTACAGACATCAGTGTGAACTAAATCAAGAATATTATCCTTTCTTGAAGAAGAAGATTTTTGAAATGAAACTCTTCTTTGTTTTCCAACAAGACAATGAGTACAGGGCATTAGTAACATACCTTTATTATTAGGTAGGAGCTGCTTCTTGGCAAGAATCTGAAGTCCCTTCGCGCTCATGTGACCAAGCCTCTTATGTCATAGCTTAGTGGAGTTTTCATTCTCAATAACAATCGCATCTCCCTTGACTAGTCTTGCATCTGTCTTGTAAAGAGTGCTAGTCTTCTTTCCCTAGCTAAGATAAGAGAACACTTGCTCAGTTTCTATTGTCCACCTCCAAGGTAATTATGGTAACCTTCGTCATCAAGTTTCCCAATAGAAATCAAGTTGAAGCGCATTTCAGGAACATGCCTGACATCCTTGAGAATCAATTTGAACCCAATGTTGGTTTCTAGTTGTATATCTCTCATGCCAACAATTTTGCACTTTGCTTCATTTCTCATCCTAACCCAACCAAAATTGCCACTGGTATAGGAAGAGAAGAAATATTTATGTGGAGTGATATGAAAAGATGTTGTTGTATCAACTACCCACATAGATTCATCACATGTGAGATTAGCATAAGCTTCATCAAAAGCAAGTACAACATCACCATCAAGTGCAACTGCTGCAGTGTCTCTTTCTTCTTTTTGTTCTTCGCCTTTTTCTTTCAATTGTTCTCTTTTAAATTTCCTACACTCCATTTTTATATGTCCAGGCTTGCCACAGTAGAAACATTTTATGTTTGCTTTTGAGTTGGACTTTCCTTTTGACTCGTCACGATTATCATACCTGCAAGGTTTTCTGTTTTTACTTCTTTCCCACCTTTCTGTAACAAGTGCCTCTGACTGAAAAGAAATACCCTACTCTTTTCTTCTTGCCTCTTCATTGAACATGTTGTCTTTTACCATACATATAGTTATCACACCGTTAGGAGCCGAATTACTAAGTGAGACCACCAAAGTTTCCCAATTGTTTGGCAACGAACTCAACAGAAGTAATGCTTACACCTCATCATCTAACGCAAGTTTCATGGTAGACAACTCATTCAACAATCCCTGAAAATTACTCAGATGCTCCATAACACTTTTTCCATCTTTGTACTTCAAATTTACAAGCCTTCTTATCACAAAGGCTTTGTTTTGAGCAATCTTTCATTCATAAAGACTCTCTAACTTCTGCCAAAGACTATAAGCATCAACTTCTTTGGCTACATGATGAATGACACTTTGATCAACTCATTACCTGATATATCCAACGGCTTTCCTATTCATTTTATTTCAACCTTCGTTGGTTGTAGAAATTGGTTTGACACCTTTCAACTCAATGGGATCAAACAATTCTTTACAATACAAAATATCTTCCATCCTAGTCTTCCAAATTGAATAATTTGAAGCTATGAGTTTAACCATGCCATTAGATGACTCCTCCATTTAATTTACACAAGAACTCAACTCAGACATTTAACCAAAGCTCTAATACCATTTGTTAGGGGTGAACACCAATTATCAAATACACAGCGGAATTAATCTACCCCTCTTTGTGCAAATTAAATAGTCACACTAGTACCCAATCATAATTCTCCACACTGCAGAAAAATAATCAAGCAAACCCACAAGCAAAACACCAATATTTTTACGTGGAAAACCCTCAAATACAAAGGTAAAAACCATGGGACCTAGTCTAGTTAAATCTTCCACTATCAACAATAATGAGTTTACAATTTCTTCCCTAGAGAAATTTCTAGAGGTATCACCACATCAAGAATACATGCATTCTTGGATTAACACATAGATTCATCACTATAAAAGTGGATTCCAACAAGAACAAAGACAGATCTCACTAAGTGGGTATGAGTGAGCAATTTGCTGGAGAAGGATTCCAACGATTGACACAAGTCAATACGTAGCTCTTGTCGTCAGGAACAACATACTAAAATTTTATCAAGATAGGACCACAAATGATCCCACAATATTTAATGGAAGTGGCTGTGAGAAAAACTCAATTTTTCTCTCTTCTCTCCTCCGAACGGCGCTGCCTCTCTCTCCCTCTTTTGTCTCTTTCTTTTTCTTTTCTTTTTCTCTTTTTGTTGTTGTAGCCCTACAGCCCACACGCACAAGAAAAGAAGTGTTCTCTTCTTTTTATATATATTTTTTTTCCTTTCACATGGTGCTGGGTCCCTCACATAGGAAGGAGCACCCACCCAACAAATATATTGTTGGGGTTATCCCACATTGGTTGTGGAATGGGCTGGTGGTCAGTTTATAAGTGTGAGGGAAAGCATCACCTCTTGAGCTAGCTTTTGGGGTTGAAAGAGGTCCAAGACCACCCAACACTGATATCAAAGCCCAGGTTTACCAACAAGTCTCGGCCTAACAGTCCACGGGATAAACAAGTTGTCGCTGCTCCGACCCAGTACCCGATGTGTGAGGAGGAGATTGTTGAGGTCATCCCACATCGGTTACAGAAGGGGCTGGTGGTCAGTTTATAAGTGTGAAGGAAAGTATTACCTCTTGAGCTAGCTTTTGGGGTTGAGAGAGGCTCAAGATCATCCAACATTGGTATCAAAGCCAAGGTTCAGCCAACAAGTCTTGGCCCAACAGTCCACGAGAGAAAAAATTACAGTTTACCCCCCCAAAGTTGACAGCATTTTTCAATTCGTATATCAAAGTTTCAATTTTTGCAATCCACCCCAACAAAGTTTCAATTTTTTTCAATTCGACCAATATTATCTCAAAATTCTCATATTGCCCCCAATTTTTACTTTTTATATAAAAATTAAAATTAAAACAAAATTAAAACAAAAAAACAAAACAAAACAAAACAAATTTGGAGGGTGCAAAAATGGCTAGATGGCCAGCCACTCCGATTTTTTTTTAAATTTTAAAAAAAAAAAAAAAAAAAAAAAAAAAATTAGGGGAATATGGGAAGTTTTAGATACAATTGGTCAAATTGCAAAAATTTGAAACTTTGGAGGGGTGGTTTGCAAAAATTGAAACTTTAGTGTTCGAATTGAAAAACGTTGTCAACTTTAGGGGGTAAACTGTAATTTTCCTAGAATTTAAACTCTATTTTAAGGAAATTTTGGTGGGGTTTTCCTACCAACAAGAGTCACAATCTGACTTTACTGGCTTGGGATAACATCTGTAAACCTAAATCTCTTGCTGGCAAATATTTGAACTTTGGTCAGAGCTTTCTTAATGCAACTCCTAGACCTCTAGATTCTTGGCTTTGGAAAGGCTTATTGAACTCTAGATCTAGGCCTCTAGATTCTTGGCTTTGGAAAGGCTTATTGAACTCTAGATCTATTGTGGGAAAGGGTGCTTGCCTTGCAATCTCTATGAGATCCAACAGTAATGTCTGGTCTCATCCTTGGATTCCAAATTTGGACTCTTTCAGGCCTTGTCCAAATCCTAATATGTAATACCCCGAAATTATTTTGGAGGAAATAATTATTCAAGGATAATTCGGCATTTGTTATTATGGGTTTTAATCAGGGCCAACTCAATGGCTAGGCCACTGAGGCAATCGCCTAGGGCCACCAGTTAGTAAGGACCTAAAAAAAATTTTAATTTTATTTTAACTTAAGGCCTAATTTTTTTTTTTAAATAAGGCCCAAAATTTTTCCCATAAAAATTTAAGGCCTCTAAAATATGGCTCCAATATAATAAGCCCATTGTAAAATAAGACCAATTAACCCAAAAAAACAAATATGCCACATCAATTTTTTTCGACAACTAGTTAAAAGTTAAACTTAAAAGTCATGAAACAACAATAAGAATGAAAATAATAATAAAATTATAAACATATAATAATATTATTTAATTAATATTTAAATATTAAAAAAAAAAGGTCCAACTTCAAAATTTCGCCTAAGCCCCCCAAATACATTGAGTCGGCTCTGGTTTTAATTGTTGATTTTATTTTATAAGATCCGAATTTGCTAATGATGAGATAATTATAGGTTTTGATTTTCTATAGTATTAGAGGGTTTAAATTGAGGTTTGTCGTTTTATTTGATTAAACCACAAAAAGGAAAAGACAAGAGGTGGTAATTGTGGATAATGGGTCTTTTGTGGTTTAAGGAACTAAGAGGGGTAATTTGGTACACTTAGAAGTAGGTAGAGGGACTTATTAGGAATTAGCTTCAAGGGAAGGAGACAAAGACATAAGAAAGAAATGGAGTGTCACGTGTATGTTGGGAGCAAAGAAGAAAAGACAAAGAAAGAGAAAGTGGCGGAGCCAGAATTTCAGTTCAAAGGGGTCAAAATTAAAAAATATCGTTAACAAAAAGTTGATTAAAAAAATTAAAAAATGTTATTTGAATTTGGTATCTATCATTAGGATGATAATCAAAAACTTTTATTTTTAAACAATAATTTACTGATAGATTTATTAAATATATCTCGACGCAAGCTACTTTAAAAATTAAATGGAGATCACTATAATTATTTTTGTTCTCCATGATCTTAGTTAACTACAACTATATATTTCATATATATATATATATATATTGAGCTATTTAAATATACAAGCGTACACATTTTCATTATTTAAAAATAAATTAATGAAAAAATTTGATTACAAACGTGAAATTTTTCTAGAAAAAGAAATTGTAAAAAGAAAGGCTAACTTTATGCTCAATTCAACTCAGAATTTGGCATTTCAATGCTTTCACCATTTCACGCAACGTACGGGCTATAGAGCGTCTTGTCATTGGAAAAAAAAAAAAAAAGGGCAACGGATTGAAACGGTGCGTTCTTTTCATATTATAAAGACTAACGTGTAAAAAGGGCACTGTTTGCAACTGTACATACTTGTCTTCTTCATGATTTTAAAGAATAGCCTAATTTCTATCTCTGAAATAGTTTGAAACAATGAAACTAAAAGTTTGGAAATCGTATGCCTTGCCGCTGCCGGTAATTTGGATGCCTCTGGTGAGTGGTTGAGGGTGGGCATCAGGGTATCCAAGAAAAATCTATTGGGGGTAAGGGAATTTTTTTTGGGGGTTGAGAGGGGGCATATGCCCTTCTTAGTGCCAAACACTAATCAATTCACACGTGTAGAAAAGAAAGAATTAAACACAAGAGCTTATTGGTGGCAGGTGGGTGTCAATGGAATAGATTTGATGCTTAAGTTAGTATAGAGTTTGGAAAGGTGATATAAGTGCACTATGTCGGAGTTTTAAACTTATGATCAAGTGTCTCTTTGACTTTACATAAGTTTTCCTTTTAAAGTATTCTTGATGTAACTACTTTTTAGCATATGTTTAAAGCCTAATCGTGGGGTTTAATTTCCTCCATGATAGCCTAGGCATTGGGATCCGGCGTTCCTAAATTAGGAATGTATTTGGCATAATTAGACACTTGATGGCCGACATTTCACCCTCAGTATTGAAGGTCAAAGGTAATTCCGATCATGAGTATATATTAGATTCACAATGCTCAAGTAGTTGGACAAGTCAACCATGAGAAGGAGGAGATAATTGTTGGGAGTAAAATTTATCATGGGTCCTACTCAAATAATAACACAAGCCAATTACATTGGGATAACTACCCACTACATAAATTATAATTGCATCCATAAGAACTTCCTATAAAAATGGGTACACGTACACCCCCAATAAGGAGAGATCTCTCTAGTATCAAAAAAAAAAAAACAAAATCTCTTTATCCATTTTTACACTTATGCTTAGATGCTCACCATATTTACCTGAAAATTTCTTCATTACGATTCTTTTCAAACAGTGTACTAATTTTAGCATTGGAGTGACTTCAGCCCCGAGAACTGGCAAATTTTGAATAACCATTTTGTCTATTTTGTAGATAGCATATCAACCATCCGGCCGCGGAAAAGATTGGTTCAACAAAATAAAAAGGACAAAAATAAAAAACAAAACAAGATAAGGATGTAGTCTTATTCAAACTTCATCACAGTCAAACCTAGATATTTTTATAATTAATACTAGTGAAAAGTAAAATAATAAAGGGAGAGGAAGACCATGCTAGCAAAGTCATGTAGATCAGATCCCCAGCAATAGATAGGAGATTGCCCAGAAAAAAATTTTAAAATCATGGTCATTCAATGTTATCCAAGGTTCTACAAGTTGCCACGTGTCTCACTCAAAATAAAATAATAAAATATTATTTATATTTAAAAAATAAATGTAAAATAAACTAATTAAAATAATTAATTAAAAAATATGAGCTGGCTAGCCACCTCATTTTTGTCAAAGGGGGTGGCCGGCCACCCCAGCTTAGCCATGGGGGTGGCTGAAGCCACCCCCAAGGGCCGGTTGGGCTATCCCCAAAAAATATAATTTATGGGTTTGGCGCTAAGGGATGGCCGAACCACGCATTGGGGCCATGAGGGTAGCTTCGGCCACTCCCAACAGGTACTTGGGGTGGCCGAAGCCACCCCCTAGGGTGCCAGGGGGTGGCCGAACCACCCCCTAGGGCGTTAGTGATGCCTTTTTATGTGTCGAAATCTACATCTTGTATATAGTTGTACGTATATCATCATCTTCCCTAGACCAAAAGTTGCTGATTTACTGAAATTTATGACTTCTCTGCCCACGCTACACTCTCCTGCCTCATTATAAAACTAATCCTCCATTTCCTTCCCTCATTGCCTTCCATTTTTCCCCCTCTCTCTCTTTGTCTCTGTCTGATATGGGTTTGGAAGCTTTTTTCTGCATTTTGTTCTTCTCTTTTACAACTCTTTTCTCTTTGTTTTCTTTGTTGGTCTTCATCTTGAGGCTTAAGCCGTGGTGCACCTGCAAGGACTGCCGGAGTGGCCTTAGGGGGTGGTTCGGCCATCCCATGGCTAAGATGGGGTGGCTAGCCATAATAGAGAACTAGACCCATATGGAAATAAACCCCACACACCAGCCACACATCAAGCAACGGCTACAACACACAAGGCAACCCACAAGCCAGCCACAAATCAAGCAACGGCTACAATAGAAAAGGAAACCAAAATCAAATCAAGACAAGCAACGGGCAGAACATTCTAGAATCATTCTCTGTGTATTCCCCTGCCTATTTTGTAACCTCAAATATTCTGTATATATATATATATCTAAGTGTAACAATGAAATAAACAAGTCAAAAATATTTACAAAATCTTCTCTTCTATATGGTATCAGAGCCATAAACAAGCGACCCACGTTGTGCCTTGCTGCTGATTTTTTTTTGTTCATTGAAACCTTTTATCAAACACCTTGCAGCAATGACCTCCTCATCTACCACAGCTAGCCCAACCACGCCTGATCTCACCCCAACTTCAACCACACCCAATACCACCCAAACACAGTAGCCCATTCCCACCACCCAACTCTCAAGTTTTGCCCAATCTATTACCAAACTCAACAAAGGAAATTACTTGACCTGGCGTGGCCTTGTAGAACCCTTCCTCAAAGGTCACGACCTATATGGTTTCCTTGATGGCACCAAAACTCCACCCAGCCCACAAACCTCCACCTCTCCAAACGGCACACCCACTGTCTCCACCGATCTAGAAACTCTATGGTGGCTTCGTCAGGATCAATTGATCCTCAGCATGCGCATGTCATCCATATCGGATGACATGTTGCCCCAAGTCCTTGGTTGTAAAACTGCCCAAGACTTGTGGAAGACACTTGATCAGACATTTACATCCGAGTCACAAGCCTGCACGTTGAATCTTCGTCTTCAACTCACCACGGCCAAAAAGGGCAACCTGAGTGTCTCCGACTATTTCTTCAAAATCAAACAAATTGTCGCAACCCTTGCCGCAGCCGGCCATCCAGTCAGTGACTCTGAATTTACAACCTCTCTGCTCGGCGGTCTGGGTCCTGAATACGACCCCTTTGTGACCTCAGTCACCACGCGTGTAGAGCCCCTCTCCCTGGATACTCTGTTTGGGCACCTTCTTGCCCATGAAGCTCGTCTTGCTCAGCACCATCAAACTGACTCCCTGTTCCCCATAGCCAATATCGCTTCTCGGAGCTTCACTTCTCACCGTGGCCGTGACACAAACAGACGCCTCCCACGCTCCTCCGGCCAAGATTTTCGTTCAAGGGGGCGTGCACCACCTTCGGCTTCTAGAAATAAGGGAGGAATGGGTCACTCCTCAAATTATATTTCCTCCATAGGCCCTTCTAGATCCAGCCCACATATGGGCTCTAGACCCACATGCCAAGTTTGTGGTAAAATGGGCCATTCAGCCCTAAATTGCTACCACCGGTTTGATCAAGCCTACTAGGCTACTGGCCCAAATTTGACAGCATACATAGAGTCATCATCCTCCTCTCGGGACCTAAATTGGTACCCAGATACTGGTGCCACCCACCATGTCACCTCCGATCTCAACAACTTAACCCTTCACTCAGAAACATATGATGGGCCCGATGAGATCCAAGTGGGCAATGGTACCCGTTTGGCCATAAAAAACACTGGCATTTCTAAACTTTCTCCTCAATTTATTTTACGTCATGTTTTACATGTTCCTAAAATTACTAAGAATTTACTTTCTGTTCAAAAATTTACTACTGATAATAATGTTTCTATGGAATTTCACCCTTCTTATTTTTTTGTTAAGGATCGCAAGTCCGGGAAAGTACTACATCACGGTCAGAGTAGAAATGGCTTATATCATTGGTTTCCCCCTTCAGCTGCACCACCATGTGTCTTTCTCAGTGAACGTACCACCTTTGTGAATTGGCACGCCCGACTTGGACATCCTGCCGATCGCATTGTTCGCCATGTCGTCTCAAATTTTAATCTTTCCACTACATCCAATAAGAAGCCCACTGTTTGCCCTGCATGCCAGCGCGGCAAAAGTCACCAACTTCCATTTCCTTTTATCTGAAAATAAATCAAGTGTCCCACTTGAATTAGTGTTTTCTGACGTTTGGGGACCTTCCCCTCTTTTATCCAATAATGGTGCACGCTATTATGTGATATTTGTTGATCATTTTAGTAAATTCACTTGGTTTTACCCAATTACATGTAAATCTGATGTTTTCTCTATTTTTCCCAAATTTCAGGCTTATGTCGAACGCCTTTTTGATCGTAAAATCAAATCCATCCAAACGGATGGTGGGGGTAAATTTCAAAAATTACGTCACCTTTTTGCCTTTCATGGCATTCATCATCGGATTACGTGTCAACACACTCACCAACAAAATGGGTCTGTGGAACGTAAACATCGACATATTGTAGAAATGGGCCTCACTCTTCTAGCCCAATGCTCAGCTCCCCTTATTTATTGGGCCGAGGCTTTTCAAACAGCATGTTACCTTATCAATTGCCTCCCTACACCTGTCCTTAATAATACATCCCCCTTTCAAAAATTATTCAACCTTCGGCCCAATTACAACTTTATGCGAGTGTTCGGTTGTGCTTGTTGGCCTCATCTTCGGCCCTATAACAAGCATAAACTTGATTTTCACTCCGACACATGCATCTTTATCGGCTATAGTTCCTCTCATCATGGCTATCAATGCCTCCACCCACCAACTGGACGCATTTATATTTCTCGCAACGTTATCTTTGATGAATCATCCTTTCCTTTCACCTCTATCTCCCATCCCCCACACACGTCTCCTTCTCCCTCACACACTACTATCTACCCTCCCCTCCTTCCACACACCCCCATCATCCCATGTCACCCACTCTCACCAAATCACGAAGATCCAACCTCCTTGCCTGTCTCCCCGCCTACCCCTCCCACTCCTTCAACTTCGAACCCTACTAACACCACTTCTTCTCTTTTGCAGGTTTTACCCGATCTTTCGAATGGCCCACCTGTGTTGCCTCCCACTCAACATCGCATGCAGA
>NC_081541.1:30007010-30015848 GCF_901000735.1 Corylus avellana | reverse complement strand
TCGCTCAAAGAACAACATCTTCAAACCAAAGACTCTTTCCGACGGCCTCGTTCGCTACCCACTCCCTAAAGCTCTCATTGCCACCGCTGGCTCAGATGACATTGCACCTACCTCCTACACTACTGCCTCCAAGCACCCAGCCTGGCGTGACGCCATGAATATTGAGTTTGATGCCCTCCTCAGCAATGGCACTTGGACTCTCATTCCTCCCACTTCCGGCATGAACATTGTTGGCTGCAAGTGGGTTTTCTGTCTCAAACGCAAAGCTGATGGCTCTATGGATCGTCACAAAGCACGCCTAGTTGCCAAGGGTTTTCACCAACAACCCGGCATTGACTTTGGCAAGACCTACAGTCCAGTTGTCAAACCCACCACCATTCGCTTGGTCCTTTCCCTTGCCATATCTGCTGGCTGGCCGATCCGTCAAATTGATGTTCACAATGCCTTCTTACATGGCTGGCTCTCCGAGGATGTGTATATGGCCCAACCTCCTGGCTTCATCCACCCTCAGTTTCCTCATCATGTCTGCAAGCTCCACAAAGCACTCTACGGCTTAAAACAAGCCCCTCGTGCTTGGTACTCTCGTCTCAGTGATCGTCTTTTGGAGCTTGGATTCGTTGGTTCCCACTCCGACTCTTCCCTATTCATTCGTCGAACCCCTTCGGAAATCACTTATGTCCTCATCTATGTGGATGACATTCTCATCACCAACTCCCTTCCTCAAGGGACAAACTCACTCCTGCAATCCCTTCACGATGACTTTGCCATCAAGGACCTTGGACCTCTCAACTACTTTCTCGGCATGGAGGCCATCTCCACCTCCGATGGCATTATTTTATCTCAACAACGCTACATCCTTAACCTTCTCCTCAAGAGCAACATGTCCGAGGGCAAACCTGTCAAGACTCCTATATCCACAGCCCACACCCTCACCCTACGATCTGGAGATACACTCATTGATCCGTCTCCCTATCGCAGCCTTGTCGGAGCTCTTCAGTATTTATCCCTAACTCGACCCGACATATCATTTGCCGTTAACAAAGTTTCTCAATTCATGCATCAGCCAACCTCCCTTCACCTGCAGGCTGTCAAGCACATCTTATGGTATCTTAAATCTACCATTTCCTATGGCTTGCTCCTTCGTCGCTCTCCCTCTTGCACCCTCCAAGCCTATTCAGACGCAGACTGGGCTGGCTGCCCCGATGATCGCAAATCCACCGGCGGTTTTTGTATCTTTCTTGGCCCTAATCTCATTTCTTGGTCCTCTCGCAAACAACGCACAGTCGCCCGCTCCAGCACTAAATCTGAATTTCGCACTCTTGCTACCACTGCAACTGAACTCCTTTGGCTTCAATCCCTGCTCCGCGATCTTGGTATATTTCTTCCTTCACCCCCCACTCTTTGGTGTGACAACATTGGTGCCACATACCTCTCTGCCAATCCCGCCTTTCATGAGACTTTCACTTTGTTCGTGATAAAGTTGCCGCCAAAACACTAGCAGTACGCTTCATCTCAAGCAAAGATAACTTAGCCGACATCTTTACCAAGCCCACTGCATCATCTCATTTTTCCCTCATGCGCACCAAGCTCAACATAGTATGCCACTTGTCTCGCTTGAGGGGGCGTAATAGAGAACTAGACCCATATGGAAATAAACCCCACACACCATCCACACATCAAGCAACGGCTACAACACACAAGGCAACCCACAAGCCAGCCACAAATCAAGCAACGGGTAGAACATTCTAGAATCATTCTCTGTGTATTCCCCTGCCTATTTTGTAACCTCAAATATTCTGTATATATATCTAAGTGTAACAATGAAATAAACAAGTCAAAAATATTCACAAAATCTTCTCTTCTATAGGCCACCCCCTATGACAAAAATGGGGTGACTGACACCCTATATTTTTAAATTATTTATTTTATTTTATTACTACTTTATTTTACTTTCTTTTTAAAATGTAAATAATATTTTATTATTTTGCTTTAAGTTGGACACGTGGCAACTTGTAAACCTTTAGATGACATTGAATGGCTAGAATTTCAAAAAACAATTGATGGGCAATTTTTCACCAATTGTTGGAGATTCTGATCTAAGTCATATGGACCGTGTAGGTGGGTGATCATAATCTTCTATTTTGTACACCTGTCAAGTTTGTAGGGTAGTGGCGTAGGGTTATCCAGGTGCAGGGCACCAAAACCTCATTTCAACTTTAATGTTTCCGGTCTACCTTGCCAACCTTGGTAAACACGCTAACCAATTAGGGTTGTGAGAATGAGTTGAAAAAGTGGGATATGGTCATCTTCATGAAAATGTGTCTTTTGTGGCCTAATTTGATGGGATATTCTCACTTTCCTTTGAGCATATCCTGCCTTTCTTACTTCACGTTTCTAAAGAAAATTCATTTTCCAAAGGCAATAGTTTCATGAGAGTGAAATGATTATTTTGTGTACTAGGTATGTTAGTGTCTTGATATGATGTTGACACGGTGGTAATTAGCTACAATATATGATTATCTTTGAGCTAGCTAGGCCTCACAATAATTTCGAATTGTATATTGAATGATTATGGGACAAGAAACTACTGGTTTCCTATTCAATTAAAACCCAAATGGGCAACATTTCTCTCATCAATTTTCAAATTTTAAGGTTGCATCCTTAATTTATGCATGGAAAATTAACTCATTTCATATCTCTCTTCATAAATCTTTTAGCCATGGAATGCATTTGTAGTATCAAAAACGGCATATGGTTTTAAATTCCCTCTCTTTCTCTTAGGTCAATATATCTGCCATTTCTCTCAGGATTTTAGGGGCTTCAGCCAATAAATTGTTATTAACGTATAGATTTCCTCCCTCATTCTATTGGGAATGGAAGTATGGCGTGGACATTCGGTTAGCTAAATAAAAACTTAGCTAAGAAGCATTATTCTTTTGAAAATTATGTGCTCCGATCTTGACGGCTAACTAGGTTGTGGGCCGTTGGACTATCACTACAAAAAAAAAAAGATGATTTTTTGACATGTCTACAATAACACACTTTTTGCCACGTCAAGAAAAACTTTATTGACATGTTGAATTTGCCACGTCAATAATTATTGACGTGGCAAAATAACACGTCACTATTTATTGACGTGTCATTTTGACACGTTAATAATTATTGATATGCCATTATTTCACACGTCAAAAATTAATTAATTAATAATATTAATTATTTGTTTTAAAAAAATATTAGATAAAAAAATTTAATTAGTACCTATATTAGGTAACAAAATTTAATTGGTACCTATGTTAGGTAAGAAAATTTAATTGGTATATGTATAACATATATATATATATATATATATATATATATATATATATATATATATATATATAAAATTAACTTGATTCAAAATTTAATTGGTATATATATATAATTGGTATATGTCGTCAAGAATTTCTTGACGTGTCACATTTTAACAAGTCAATAATTATTGACGTGTTACATTTGATACGTCAAGAATTTTTTGACGTGTCTACAGGTTACACGTCAAGAAATTCTTGACGTGTCACATGTGGCACGTCAAGAAAAAAAAATTCTTGATGTGTTACAAGTGACACGTCAAGAATTTTTTAACGTGTCAAATGTTGGCAGGTCACTAAAAAATGAGCAAGAGAAAATTATTTGGAGCGGGAGTTCTCTCTTAATTCAACTTCTTTCCCTCTTCTTTTATTTCATCCCCCACACACTCTCTCTCTCCTCTCTCAATCTCCCTCTTCTCTCTGCAGGCCCAGTACCCCTAGCTCCCTCTTCTCTCAGATGGGAAGAAGAAAAAGAAAAGGAGAAGAGAAGCAGAAGAGAAGAAGAAAAGAAGAAGAGAAAATCTGCTCTTTTTTCCTGTTGTGTTTGAGATTTTGATGTTTTATTTGCTGATGGGTTTGGGTTTTTGAAGATTTTTTGGGTTTGATTTTCCTGGTTGGTTTGGTTTGATTTTTCAGGTTGATTTTGAGACTGATCTTTCAGGTGATTCTTGAAAATCCAGGCTATTAGTGAAAGATTTTGGAAATGGGTCTTATTCTGTTTCGCTTCAGGTTCATCCGGATTTTGTTAGGGAATTTTTCTAGGCGATTCCTATTCAAGCAAATGTACCGAAAATTAATGGAGAAAAGAAGAGAGAGAGAGAGAGAGAGTGAGAAAATGAGAGAATGGCGTGTTGGTGTTGGGTGTTGTCCAGCACTAGAGAAACGAAAGGAGAGAGAGAGAGAGAGAGAAAGAGATGATGTTGAAAAAAATTTTAAAAAAAAAAATTAATAATTTTTAAATTTTAGTGACATTTCGAAATTGGCATGTCAACAAATTTATTGACGTGTCAATTTCTGGCACGTCGAAAATTTATTGATATGTCAATTTATTACACGTCAATAATTTATTGACGTGTCAATTTCTAACACGCCAATAATTTATTGATGTGTCAAAACTGACATATCAATAAATTTGTTGATGTATCAAAATTGACACGTTAATAATCGTTTTTGACGTGCCACTTTTTGACACGTCAATAATTATTGACGTGTCAAAAAGTGGCACGTCAAAAAATTTCCATTTTTAACACCCCTGAATTTTAACATCCGACACACGTCAATAATGACACATCATTAAAGTTTAGTGACGTGTCAGGTCATCTAACACGTCAAAAACACCCATTCAAGAAAAAAATCCATTTTTTGTAGTGTGTTAGGTCGTCGGCTCGATGATGGCCTGTGATTCTTCATACTTTTAAAAGGCAGTTGGCTTTTTGCTAGATTGGCCCCATGGAGGTCATCGGTATATACCGAGGCCCTCCATCAAGTATCATAATCAATCATTCTCCCAACAACACTTCAACTCTCATCCTTACAAGTTTTCATCCTTTCGAGATGTTGGATGGTACCAAAAAACCCTTTAGATCATCTTAAAACCTACAAGACCCTACAAGACCCTTTAGGTTATGTCTTTTAGTTTTTCAAAAGTTATTTTACATGGAAATTATATGAGATGTAAATGAATAAAGTTATTGTGAAGAAGTTAAAAGGTCATTTGTATCCTATAAATACCTATGTAAACAAGTTATTTTATCAAGTTGAATAAAGTTGAATATTATTCATCTTCCTATCTTGTGTTCTCTCTTAGTGAGTGTTGTTTCCAATTTTCAACATAGTTGAGTTGTTTCCTTTTTGTTTTGTTGTTGCTTATAGCTTGTTTGTTATGTTTTGTTGAGTATTGGTAATTGTTTAGGCTAAATCTAAGAATATTGAGATTTTGGTTGTTGTTAGGCAGAATGGTGAATGTTGTTAGCAGCTCGAAATCCAGTAGTTCTCTACTGGGGGACTTTGTATTCTTTGTGTTGTAATAAAAAATTTCCTTCATCCAAAATAAAAAATAATAATAATAAGGGGTAACTTTATTAAAGACCCGTGAACTTTCACCCGATTTGACAAATTTCTCCTCAAACTTTAAAATTTCTAAATTTAATCTCCTGAACTTTTAATTGCTCTGAACTTAGACCCTTCCGTCTATTTTAATCGTTAATCTCAAACAAAAAACAAAAAACGTGACCTGCACGTGGTTTTTTACCACTGAACTACCTATTATACCCTCATGCTCACTCACTCTTACGTACTGACGTGGCCAAACCGAAACGAACGAGAAGAAAGCTTACCGATGATGCGAAAAAATTTGTGACTCCAAAGAAGATCACTGGGGTTGGCTCACTCGCCGCGACTTCCACCCATCCGACGAAGGCTCCGATGATTTTACGGGCTCCTCTAGCGAAGGTTAGTTCGCTGGAAAATGATTCTCGATACACATTTGGCTGTGAATTTTAGAAAAATCACATTTGGCCGACGTGGGTCGGGCTGGGGCTTGGGCGGAACGAACGGCACACACTGGAAATGGGGCTTGCCGTGGACCCAGGCAGGTCTCGGCCAGAGGCTTGCCGTGGGTCTGCTGACCCACGACTGGGTCTGGCCCAGGGGCGGAACCAGGATTTTGAGTGTGGGGGGACGAATTTTTTTTTTTTTTCTAATTAAAAGGGTAGGCCAGAGAGACTAATTGTGGCTATCCTACTTGGGCGTGATCATAATAGCACCTACCGAATACATAGATACATATGGTAAGATATAATTTCATAGTAAATCACAAGTCATTTTTGTTAAAATTTTACTATAGTTACTTATTACCACTAACAAGTGAAAGAATGCCAAATAAATTAATGAATCCAAACCCATCAAATATTTAAGTTAATTGACAACAGTGAAAGCTAAAAATAAAGTCTTGCTGCAGATAAATACAAGGGAGTAAAAAATTAATTTGGGGGGACAAATTTCTAAATTTGGAGGGACAAATTTCTAAATTTAAGGAGCAAATATATAAAATATACCTACTTTAATAAAAATTTCAAAAAATTTGGGGGGACGAATTGTACATAGTTCCGCCCCTGGTCTGGCCGAGACCCAGCGTGGGTCAGGTCAGACCCACGCTGGCCACGGCGAACACCCAGTCGTGGGTTGCCGTGACCCACGCCTCTTCATCTTCCAATTGATCGGTTTCATCTCCTTCTCTAGAATATCTTTGGTTACAGAGAGAGAAGTCTATCTCTTGGTATCTTTTGAACTTTTTTCTTCTATATATATGTTCATGATCGTGTAGCTTCAACTTTAGCATACTTTGACTTGGGTTCAAACTACACAGTTCTTCAACCCCTCCAGTGAACATTCAGATATGGGTTTTCCGGAGCGTTTGCTGATGATATGGGTGATTTTCCGGTTGGGCGGATGGAAAATTTTCCAACGAAATAACCTTCGCATCATCTGTAGCAAGCTTTCTTCTTCTTCGTTTTTGTTTGGCCACGTCAGCATTTTTTCTCCAATTTCTTTCTTTTTTTTTTTTTTTGGCCACGTCAGTACGTAAACTTTGTTTGTAAAAGTTGTACTTAGGTGTAGCATTTCTCATAACTCATAAGAGAAACATTCCAAAATCCCATTTCTAGCTCTATCTACCAAAACTACTCCTTCAGGCTTCAACCAGAGTAGTCGTAGTTGACCCAGACCCCCTCAACTCCCCACTTGTTAAATATATATACTCTTTTCTCTAATTTTGCTTATATTTCAACCGGCTTATTTCCTCTGTACACCGGCGAAGAAGAAGAAAGATGAACGATTTCTCCGATCTAAAAAAACCACGTGCAGGTCACGTTTTTCATTTTATGGTTGAGGTTAACGATTAAAATAGATAGAGGGGTCCAAATTAAAAGTAATTAAAAATTTAAGGAACTAAATTGAGAGATTTTAAAGTTTGGAGGTTTGTCAAATTGGGTGAAAGTTCAGGAGTCTTCAGCGAAGTTACCCCTAATAATAATAATTAAGGGGAAACTTCACTTTGGCCCCCTGAACTTCCACTCGATTTTACAAACCCCTCTTGAACTTTCAAATCTCTCATTTTAGACCCTTAAACTTTCAATTACTCTCAATGTAGACCCCTCCGTTAGATTTTAAACGTTACATGACGTTTATACCCCTGACTTTTGTATAAAATTTCAACTTCCAAAACGTTTTTTTATTTTTTAAAAAATGAAAATCAATGACATTTTGGTCTTTTTTTTGTATTTTTAACGACTAAAATTAACAGAATGGTTCTAATTGAGAGTTATTAAAAGTTTAGGATCCAAAATGAGAGATTAGGAAGTTCAGGGGGCTTCGTAAAATCGGGTGAAAGTTCAGGGGGTCAAAGTGAAGTTTTTCCTAATAATAATAATAAGGGGAAACTTCACTAAGGACCCCCAAACTTCTACCCGTTTTGAAATACCCTCCCTGAACTTCAAAATCTCTCAATTTAGTCCCCTGAACTTTCAATTTAGACCATTCCGTCAGATTTTAAACGTCACATGACGTTTATACCCCTGACTTTTGTATAAAATTTCAACTTTTAAAACGTTTTTTTTATTTTTTTAAAAAAAAAAAACAAAAATCAGGGATATTTTGGTCTTTTTTTGAATTTTTAACGGCTAAAATTAACGGAATGGTCCAAATTGAGAGCAATTGAAAGTTCAGGAGATTAAATTGAGAGATTTTGAAGTTCAAATGGGACATTTCAAAACGGGTAAAAATTTGGGGGTCCTTAGTGAAGTTTCCCCTAATAATAATAATAATAAGCTTAACAATCTAAATACAGTCAGAAGGGTGGGAACCCCGATGGTAACGCCCAAGGGGGAAAACTACACTGGTCGCCTCTTCCCACCTTTTCAATTAAAAAAAGTAAATAAATAAATAATAATAATAAAAGGAATTAAAGTCAGCATAATGCATTTCGGAGTTGACAATGTCCCCCCCAAACTTTCAATTGTGACAATGTCCCCTCCAAACTACCAAAACATTGTCAATGTTCCCCCCCAAAACTAGAAATAAGACAAAAATGCCCCTATAGATTTTTCAATAAGACAAAAATACCCCTATAAATTAAAAAAAAAATTGATTATTTTAAAAAATGAAAAATTTTAATTTAAATATAATATTTAAAAAAAAACTATTTTTTTATTTAGTTTTTTTTTAAAAAAAAATTCATTTTATTAAACGAAAATTTTATTTTTTTTAAACGTAAATTTTTATTTAAATAAAATTATAAAACAAAAATAAAATAAAATAAAATAAAAAACTAAAATATTCAATTTTTATGAACAAAAAAAAAATCGAAAATTTTTAAATTTTTTTCTTATAAAATTGATTTAAAAAAAATAAAAATTGGCCAACATTTGGATTTTTTTTTTTTTTTTGTTAGTTTTTGGTTTTTTCTAGAAGTGTTAGTTTTTTTTTTTTTTTT
>NC_081541.1:29958428-30006990 GCF_901000735.1 Corylus avellana | reverse complement strand
TTTTCCCTAATAATAATAATACAGTCATACAGTCAGAAGTCTTCCCAAACCCATTCATCTCAAGCATCTCATATTACAACCTAAAAGACCTAACAATAAACAACCATGAGAAGATGAATGGATTTAGTTTCACATTAGCAATCTAATCCTAATCAGCTCCCTTCATTTAAGTAATTTAATCTAATCAAATTCCTAAATTTAGGATAATCCAAATTTACTCTTAACATATAAGAACTCCACTAGCCTCCCAAATCGAGCAACAAGTCATATATTTTGTTGTTGTTGCACCACAAAAACAGATGTTCTACTATTAACATCTGATGAGGCAAGCAAGTCTCCAATAACCCCCAACTCTGAAAATTCACTCCATTCTGCCAGCCCTGACGTCTGCGGAGTCTCTACATCATTTCGTCTACCAACAATAATAAGGTTGTATTCCTTCACCATACACCGAATTATCAATGCAGTCTCAGGCCCATCTTTCACCACCTCCTCAATGTATATCATAGATTCATTACCCGTATTGTTAAGCTTAACATCCTTGAGTATCTCAGAGTCAAAAAAATATTCGTCCCAGTAGGCATCACCTTCATTGCGGGCGGAAACAAAGTGAACCACAGTGAGAGTAATTTTAGAGTTATTAGCCATGCGTTTGGCAAAAGTAAGTGCCTCTCGATCATCATTACCTCCAAAGAAGATCACTGCAATAGAATATGATGAATTTGATGAAACCATTGACTGGCCAAGATGACCACGATCAATCAGGATGCCAACAGAGCAGGGGGCTAGTTCAAGCACGTTACAATTTAAGGTCCTCATGGTACTGTCCTCTGATTCAACAACAGAACCATCAATTGACCATTTTCGGTGGAACGGCAATACTATGATGGATGTGAGTTTGTCCAATCCAAGGATGCAAATGTTGTCGTGCATGGACTTGAGTTGAGAGATTAATGTGAAGACGCTTACTGATACAGCACCTAGATTGTCTTGTTCAAAGTGATCGAAGGCAAGAATGATATTCTCAGAATATGAACTATTAGATACAGTCTTTTTCTGCATTTGGTGGGAGATAAAAATAGGAGTGGCCCGACCAATTAATTCGATAAGGTGAAGAACATAAATAGCAAGGGGTCTTTCTCTAGATGGGCACGAGAGTTCAAGTAGTTTGGTTATAGCACCAATATTATCTGGCTTGTGAATGCATGCTAGGATTCGAAGCTCTGCATTGCGTGTGGAATGCATTATATTTCTTTTCTGGTAACCAGCGTATTGCCTTGAAGGATCGTACAGGAACTTCACCGAGAGTGGCACAAAAATTGCAATCAATAAGATGTGTAAACATATCAATGCGAACATCTGGTCTGTTAGGAGCTACAAGTAAATAAAACAAAAATGTTAGAGAAAACCATCAGGTGACCTTGTTCAAGAAATCACGGTTTTTAACTATCACAGATTATGTGCTAGAAAATGTATTTTACAATATGGTATGATATATGTTTCAAGAAGATTAATATTTTTTCATTCTTAATTCTAGGACTTATGCTAAAAATACTCTATAACCATGAAATATCAACCCATCAAATTGTCAAAAAAAGATAATTTACTATAATGCTTTGTTCCTTTTCTTTACATCTACATTTTTATTTTTATTTAGGGTAAGTATTGTATGTTGAAATTAAGAAAGAGGGAAAGGAAAGAAAAATCCAACAGGCAATTTTGTTTCTGTTTTTTCTCTATGCTACCAATGTGAAAGCAATGATAAAGAGGATACAAAAATTAGCCAATCATTTCAATTTAAATCAAAGGCACCCATAGTGGAACCCAAAAGAGAAAGGCAATTACATTTTCTTGGAAAAGAAAGAGGGAGAAAAGATGGTTACCTCGATATCTCTATTGAACGTGTTGATAGAAAGTTGGACTACACCTTTGGAACTCAATAATAGAGCGAGTGCAAGTGCATCTTTTAAGTGCATTTTGGAGTACAAGGTAGGTACCAAACAAGCCACCATTTTTACCGCAAAAGTCAAAAAAATGATGGTTGCGGTGATTTTTAAGAGATTATTATCAAATTTGATTAGGCTGAAATCTGCCCTCATCGCACAAGTAGTCACGTAGAGTGGCAGAAACACATCTGAAGTGAAGCAGTTTAACTTGTTGACAATAGCTGATCCTAAAGGTGGTCCATCTGGTATTGCCAATCCCAGAATGACAGGCCCAAAGATTAGAGTCTGTTGAACAAAATGAGAAAACACGGCGGAGCCAAGGAAAACTACAATGATGGCATCAATGTACATGCCTTTGACAGGCCTGCCTTCCGGTGTCTGTCTGATTATCCAAAACATTGCTGGTCGAATTACAAATATATTGAAGATAATATAAATAATGAAAGCTCCGACATATATAGCGCTAATCGTATTACCAAATTCCTTGCTAATTCTAAAGAAGGAGGTCACGATAGTCATAATCACGCTTAACAAATCGGTTATCATTGCTGCAGAAAGGCTTAATCTGCCCAGCTCGGAATTCAGGATTTGGAGGTCTTCAAGAAGGCAAACGACAACGGGAAATGGAGTTACTGAATGTTGTATTGTCAAAAATAAAAGTAGAACTGCTTCTTGTTTATTTAGCGGCCACAATCTTTCAAGTTGTGTTTGGAGTAACAAGCAAATTATCAATGGGGACAATATGCATGCAACACCGGTAACCATGGCTTTTCTACCTGTTCTTTTTATCATTCCCAGATCCATTTTCACAGTACTCATAAAGAAGAAGAGTATGAAACTGAAGAGAGAAAACATATCTATTATTTCTTGACTTGCCAACGAGAAGAGAACTTTTTTGATTATACCGAACCGTCCCAAAAGAGACGGACTGAGGATTATGCCAACCTGGTTCACAAAAAACCAACACAATTGACTCCCCTCCCCTCAAGCGCAAACAATTTCAAACAAGGAAAACAAAGAGGAAGAGAGCATGCACGTACAAGAAGTTGTGTGGTGAACTTGGGTAGTCCATGACGCTTAAGAACGTAGTGGGCGGCTTGGTTGAGGGTGAAAATGATAACCATTTGCAGCTGAAGCAGTGGCAACGTAAACGGCAAACTCCCAGAACCAATGTAGTTCCACGAGCCGAATGAATCGATGCGGCCAGGCAACTGAGTGCATTCGATTATGGAGCTCCTGCCGCTTGTATTTACATATGTGATTGTATCTTCCACAGGCAGATCATTTCCTGCCATGCCTCTTTCTATTTTCTCACAGACAAAGTTGATGGAGAAGAAAAACTTAATTTTAATTTGTCAAATTAAAAACAATATTGGGAGAAACTATTTCTCAGAGTCACTATATATTGTGTTCTCAGAACGTACATGTGATTTATAAGTTGATCATCTTCTAGAAAAGGATCGGATCATCTTATGGTTGTAATCTTGTTAACATTCACCTTCTAATAATGGGTTTCTCTTAATATGGTTTTCAAGTACTATTGAAGATTATATATTGTCATCCCTTTCCAATGTTTATCTTATCTTTCGGGAATTAAGGTCAATAGGCGGTCAGCCTAGGTTGTTGGTTTCATCTGTAAACGTTGGTTTTATATATAGTCCTCTTTTTGTGGGACTACTTCAAATTTAAATGTAAAGTTTTACGTAATTAATTAGCATAAATAAATGCTAAAGAAAATGAGAATGAAGATTCAATAGATAAAATAATAAATTAAAGATATATTTTGATGAAAATAACTTTAGCACATAACCAATAAACATTTTATGCAAAGGTGGAACCATTTATTGTGACCATGATTGAATCCTTGTTACACATATTCTCTAGTTGATTTGAACTTGAAAAGATCTTGTTCCTATTTGTGGACCAAATGCACAATCAAAGCCAAGCGGATGGCCTTTGGTTTTCAAGCTAATGCACATCAAGGTTGACGCATCAGAGCACATCTCGAATTACGTTGACAAATAGAGTTTTTAAATTTAAAAATAATGTTTATTATTAAGTTTTTCCTAAAAGATTGTTTTGACTCTTTCTATAGTAAAACAATCAAAGAAATACGTTAGGAATTTTTTTACCAAATATATCGGCTTTTTATTTGACAAGACTTTTTAGGTACTAACAGTCTTTTTTAAGCTTACTAACGCAATCCTAAATAAGCTCTACCCTCAATTTCGCCGACATTAAAATTTGACAAGAAGCATGCATGTTGATGTGCAAAATCAACTTTTTAGGTGCTTGTCTAGCGTTTGATCAAAACTAGAGCTTCTCTTCTCCACTCCCTAAATTTGTAGATGCTAGCTCCCCATACTTCTTGTACATGAGAGAAATATACAAGTTATGTCTTTTAAAATAAAATCTATATTCTTTTGCATAAATTGTCCCCCTCATATTCCTCCTTTTCACTTGAAAATGAAATCAATATTCCATGCATAAAATCACTAACCAAAAAAAAAAAAATTGCATGCAATCCATCCATGTTGGATAGACTATGGAATGCAGCCAGCCCACATAGTTGTAGACCATCTATTCTTATGTCAGCATTGGGCCAAGTGTTTTAGCTAAGTGGGCTGAGGCCTGTAAAAGGAACAAGAGAGAAGCAACCTGGGCGATCTTTGAAGGCCCATAAAACGAACAGTAAAAAGGCCACAAAATAAAAATTAAGGCAAATCTAAAGGAAATTATTTTTTTTATTTTTTTCAATAGGCTTGCGGAAGTGGGAATCAAAAGGCTCTCCGATTCCATTATTCCTTTTTAACAACTGCCCTAATCTCTTAAAGAACTAGCTCAATCGGCTGGGACCACGCTTAATAAAACGAAGGTCATTAGTTGGAGTCTCATTCCTCCCTCTTGTGCAGACATATTTAAAAAAAAAAAAAAAAAAAGAAGCCAAAAACAAGAACAAGAAAACAACTGCCCTAATGGGTAACAAACTTTCACACGTGTGGAAAAGAGAGAATTAAACACAAGATCTTATTAGTGGCGGGTGGATGTCAGTGGAATAGATTTGATGCTTAAGTTAGTATAGTGTTTGAAAATGAAATATAAATGCACTATGTCGGAGTTTTAAACTTACGACCAAAAGTCTCTTTTACTTTACTTAAGCTTTCTTTTTATAGTATTCTTGATGTAACTACTTTTAGCATATGTTTAAGCCTAATCGTGGGGTTTCCCCATGATAGCCTAGGTATTAGGATGCTGCGTCCCTAAATTAGGAATGTATTTGATATAATTAGACATTTGATGGCCAACACTTCACCCTCAATATTGAAGGTCAAATGTATTCTCGATCAAGAGTACATATAAGATTCTCAATGCCCAAGTAGTTGGACAAGTCAGCCATAAGAATGACGAGATAATTGTTGGGAATAAAATTTATCTAGGGCCTACTCAAGAAATGGCACAAGCCTATTGCATGGGGATAACCACCCACTACATAAATTATAGAGGAATGATACAGCCCTAACTTGGGGCCAATTTTAGGCCAACTTTTTTCTTATTTTTTTATTTAAAAAAATAATAAAATTAAATTTTTTTTTTTTGAATCAATAATTTTTATTTTGGTCCTTCTTTTATTTGGTATTTTTATACCAAATAAAAGAAGGACTAAAATAAAAATTATTGCTTCAGAAACTTTTTAAATTTTAAATTTTTTTATTTTTTAAATTAAAAAATAAGGAAAAATTTCTGAAGCGAAATACAATTTTTATTTTTTTTTAAATACCCAAAAAAAAAATCAAAATAAAAATTATTGGTTCAAAAACTTTTTTACTTTTAATTTTATTACTTTTTAAATTAAAAAATAAGACAAATTAGCCCAAAATTAAACAAAATAGTTATGTCTTTAACGTTATCCTAAATTATAACTGCATCCAAGATCTTCCTATGAAAATGGGTACACACCCCCATAAGGACAGATCTCTATTCTCTCGACAAAATATATATATAAAACTCAAATCTCTCTCTATTTTTATACTTACGCTTATACTCGCCATGTTTACCTGAAAACTTCTTCATTAAGATTCTTTTAAAAAAAAAAAAAAAAAAGGACAAGATAAGGATGTAGTCATATTCAAACTTCATCACAGTCAAACCTGGATATTTTTATAATTAAGACTATTGAAAAGTAAAATAACAAAGGGAAAGGAAGACCATGCTGGCAAAGTCATGTGGACCGTCATGGGTGATCGTAATCTTCTATTTTGTACATCTGTCATGTTTGTAGGGTAGTGGCGTGGTTATCCAGGTGCAGGGCACCAAAACTTAATTTCAACTTCAAATAGCAAAATAGTTTCCAGTCTACCCTGTGAAACACGCTAACCAATTAGGGTTGTGAGAATGAGTTGAAAAGTAGGATATGGTCATCTTCATGAAAGGTGCCTTTTGTGGCCTAATTTGATGGGATATTCTCACTTTCCTTTGAGCATATCCTGCTTTTCTTACTTCACTTTTATAAAGAAAATTCATTTTCCAAAGGCAATAGTTTCATGAGAATGAAGTGATTCTTTTGTCTACTAAATCTGTTAGTGTCTTGATGTTGACAAGGTGGTAATAAGCTACAATATATGATTTCCTCACAATAGTTTCGAATTGTATATTGAATGATAATGGGGCAAGAAACCATTGGTTTTCTATTCAATTAAAACCAAAATGAGCAACAATTTTCTCATTAATTTTCAAATTTTGAGGTTGCATCCTTAATTAATGCTGTTTGACACTTGAGATGCATGGAAAAATAAATCTTTTAGCCATGGAAAGCATTTGCGGTATCAAAAATGGCATCTGGCGGTTTTAGATTCCCTCCCTTTCTCTTAGATCGACACTTCCGCCCTTTCTCTTAGGCTTTTAGGGATTCCCACCAATAAGTTGTTATTAACGTGGAGATTTTCTACCTCATTCTATTGGGAAGGGAAGCATGATGTGGGCATTTGGTTAGTTGAATTGGCAAAGAGAAAATTGGCTAAGAAGCATTACTCTTTCGGAAATTGTGTGCTTTGATGCTAACAGTTAACTAGGTTGTGGGTCGTCGGACTCTTAGGTCATCGGCTCGGTAATGACCCATGATTCTTCATACTTCTGGACATCAGTTGGCTTTTTGCTGGATTGGCACCAAAGAGGTCCGTCAGTATATATCGAGGCCCTCCATCAAGTATCATAATCATTCATTCTCCCAACACTCCGACTATCATCCGTATAACAGTTCTCATCCTTTAGAGATGTTAGATGGTACCAAAAATCCCTTATCATCTTAAAACCTACAAGACCCTATCATCATGCACTTGCAAGTTGTACCCAACCATATAGATAGGTCTAAGATGGAAATGTGGACACTTAATATACTAGATATCCACTCAATCGACTAGTTTAGGTCGAAACTAGGAATTTGAGGACCCATAATTTGGGCCGATTCTGTGAGGCCCAACTAGTCCATAAGAGTACGCGTGCCAAAACATCAACTGCTTAAAGAACGCTGAAAGTGTAGCACAACGATGTGGCCTTACCCTATCACTAGGTGCCATATATAAGGAGAGGACACTCAATCATTTTAAGTATCATCACACAAACATTCTCTCAATAATCGCTCTAGCTCGCATCCTCAAAGTAATTCTCATCATTTACCTTTATTAAATTAAGCATTGGAGAGTTCTCCCGGCTGCCAACTCAGGACAAATTTCGGACCATTTTATTCTTTCTTTCAAGCGTCCATTAAGAACTACATCGTAGGTTGTACCCAAAGAAAAAAAAAATGTCTACACAATCATTTTTATAAAGGCCCAAAGATTGATATCCATTTGTGTTGAGTGCTGCTTTACAAGATATGATAATGTTTAATATTTATCTAGAGTAATCATATACAAGAAGTTAAAAAGACTTTCAAAGCCGCCCATGTTCTCCTTTTTTGATCCTTTGTTTACTAGATAAGATGGGAAGTAGAAATCAGCCATCGTTATTGATCAAGAAGGTCCAAAACAATTAAAGATAAACAAACAAAAACTTTAATTAATTATCCCTCTCTGTCTCTGCCATCACCCCCTATAAATACCAAACCACATCAGCCAACCTCCTCAAACATCAATCAGAAACACAGACAAAAATGAAAATGAGGTTTTGGGTTTTGCCAATTCTCTCCTTATTGCTCTCCTCACTCCAAGAAGGCTCAGCTGAGCAGTGTGGAAGGCAAGCTGGTGGTGCTCTGTGCCCAGGTGGGCAGTGCTGCAGCCAGTTTGGCTGGTGTGGCACCACCAATGATTACTGCACCAACGGCTGCCAAAGCCAATGCACCGGCGGCGGAGGCGGAGGCGGCGGTGGCCGTGGAGACATTGGCAGTCTCATCTCAAGTTCTGCGTTTGATAATCTGCTCAAGCATCGCAATGATGGTGGCTGCCCTGCCAAGGGCTTCTACAACTATGATGCTTTCATAGCCGCTGCAAAGTCCTTTTCAGGCTTTGCTACCACTGGGGACACTGACACACGCAAAAGAGAGATTGCTGCTTTCTTAGGCCAAACATCCCATGAAACTACTGGTTTGTTCATACCTATGATGTTTAATATATTGTCGGCATAAACAAATTGTTACACAGATGAAATTGAATTAGATTTGTTTTGTACATGTAGGGGGATGGGCAAGTGCACCTGATGGCCCATTCTCTTGGGGATATTGCTATCTCAGGGAGCAAAACCCTGGATCATACTGTGCTTCGGATCCCAATTACCCTTGTGCTTCTGGCAGGCAATATTATGGCCGTGGTCCTATCCAACTTTCATGGTTAGTTAATTTACTATTAAAAATACCATTTATTATACTGCTATACGACTGTCGTATGACATAACAATGAAAATTAGTTATTGATTTTTTTTTTTACAGTGTTAACGTTAATCGGAAGGTTAATTTTCAATGTCACATCATCCAACTAGTTGTATAACGGTCTAATTAACAGAATCACAATAACTTAAGAGGCGGTTTTATTCATAAAAACGTATAATTTTGAGAGAATTTTTAAAATTTTGGAGATTACCGCCCTTAAATTATGCATCAGTTTGGCGTGTGATAGTCTAGTAAATAGCATTAGTTTTGCATGTTTGTTTGTACACTAAATAATTGTGGTGATGCAGGAACTACAACTATGGGAGGTGTGGAAAAGCCATAGGGGTGGATCTACTGAACAACCCGGACCTTGTAGCCACTGACCCGGTCATTTCATTTAAGACAGCACTCTGGTTTTGGATGACACCACAGTCACCAAAGCCATCCTGCCACAATGTCATCACAGGAAGATGGAACCCGTCTGAGGCCGACAAGTCGGCCGGTCGGAATCCCGGGTATGGTGCCATCACGAACATCATCAATGGCGGCCTCGAGTGTGGGAAAGGATGGAACGCTAAGGTGGAGGATCGAATCGGGTTCTATAAAAGGTACTGCGACATACTTGGTGTTGGCTATGGGAACAACCTTGACTGCTACAACCAGAGGTCTTTTGGGAATGGTCTCTTGGTGGACACAATGTAGGCCAATCGATGACTTTCTGGATATAGTTTCACTGATGGGAATAATGGTTCTTTGGTCAATGGGTGGTTGATCAAGGATTCGATTAGAGGATGTGTAAATTTTCTGCAATATATGCTTTTGTGAAATGAGAAATTAAGTAAAAATAAGTGGATTGCTGAAGTTATATTACTTGAAAGCCTTGTTATAGATTGGCAGCCCATTGAATCCCACATCGAAGAGGATGGATATAGTTGCACAAATGCCAGGACAACTCAAAGAGATAGCCTTATTTAATATATACTTAAAGAAGTCATATGTTAATATTTTCTTGCTGCAGTAGTACCTAAGTGGATCTTGGAATTAACAATCAAGCCGTCCTAATTGAGTTTATATAGGAAAAATGAAGTTCAAACCCTATTGAAAAGCAAAATTAACCGACGCTAGTTGCCAAAACGCGATCGAACGAGTTAAAATCTTGTTCAAACAAGACCTTGCGATGAAGCCTTCGGCCGAAAGAGCTTCGACCAGCTAGCAATCGAATGTCTCAAATTGTTATAAGATGCATCATATCGGTCAAACGAACATCAACCGAGGCTTTTCGGTACTATATTCGTATTTCTTTTGACGGTCCGTTTCAACATAATAAGTGAGAAATTGCAAGCAAAATAGACATGCAATTACAGTAAATCTCAATCTCATCTCCAGATGCCTTCTATTCTCGCACACCCTCTTTCTCCACAACTTCTATTTGTCATCTCTTTCTTCCTCAACTCTTCTAATTATATGAAAATATAAAAAATATCGGCAACTTTTTATACGAACCAAACATCAAAAAATATTTTATAAATCATTTTTAAGACTACAAACATACAATAAAAAAAATAGTTCTGTTTTTTTTTCAAAAAAAATATATATTTTTAACTTAAAATATTTTACGCCCAAATAAACTAGCAACATTTTTATTTAACCCACAGTCAAAATAAAAACCTTATTCTCCCTTTCTTGGACGAGAAAAACCACAAACATTAACAAGAGGGCCAGGGAGGAGGGCCCAGAGGCCCTTTGCTTTCTTCGGGTCTGGGGAGGAGAGGGGCCTTCAGTGGGCCGAATTAGTGAACACCAAGCCCAACTCAGGGTGAAATTTTTATTCGAGTGGACTGTTTCTTGTTTTTCTTTTTTTTTTTTTCTTTTTTTGTGTGTGTATAATTATCCAATTATAGTATTATACTCCTCACCAACCACTCTAAGAATAAACATTTATATCACGGTTTTGTCAATCTCAAGCACTTACTTCACATTTAAGAGCTTCTATAAATTCTTTGTTGAATTTAATATATATATATATATATATATATATATATATATATATATATATTGTGGTCCGCCTTTATTGTCCAACCAACACAAATAAAGGTTCATTTAGAATTGCGGTTTTAATAAGTGAGATTTTAAAAATTGTGTTTTTAAAATCGCTACTTTGTAAAATCGCAAAGGCGTTTAGTAAAACATGTTCAAAAAAAAAATTTTTATAAAATATTTGTTATGTAAAATCGTGATTTTGGTTTAAATTTTCCCTTTTTTTTCTTTTTTTTTTTTCAAATAAGCACATCTAGCCTACTTATAGAAATTACATTTTTTTTTCTATTTTAGATTAAGTATTTTTTAAATCGCAATGTCAAACGTTTTACATTTTACGACATCTTTTAAAAATTCAGACTATTCTTGCGAAATCACAATTCCAAACGCGCCCTAAATGACAATCAAATCCGAACACATAATAGAGTAGTCAGTAATTGGAAAATAAATGAAAAAGAAATGTAATCCTGAAATATAACTTGTTAAATTGGAAAATGCTCCAATTAAATTAGACATGGAATACAGACCCGTTTTAGTAGAGAAAAGACCAATTAATCTGTATCAAATTTAAGGAAAAGAATTATAAATGAGCCATTTATATATAGATAGAGTTTTCTCTAAATTGAGTCGGAGGAATTTTCTCAAACTCAATCTATAAAAATGACATGTATCCTTTGAACATGTAAAATGCACATGCTTTTTTAGTAACTGGGACAAAGTTGAAATAAATTTTATTAAAAACTCATCTCGCATGTTAATAAGAAGATTAGTCTCCAAGAGGTAGCTCAATCGGCTAGGACCACATTTAATGAAGTGGAGGTCACTAGTTCGAATCCCCCTCCCCCCTCTTGTGCGGACATGTCAAAAAAAAAAAAAAAAAAAAAAGATTAGATTTAGGAAATTTGCTTCAACCCAATTTGAAGGAAAACTCTACCCTTTATATATATATACCCATTTGATTAAATTACAAAACCAATCATTCCAAAACATATTTTATATATATATATAAATATGTCGTTTAACTATTTTTGTAAAAAATTACATTTTAAAATCGCAAACTCAAACGGACCAAAAATAGAGAGAAATGTTATTTAATATACTATTATATGACTGTCATACAACTGAGATAACATGATAATGCTTGATTTTTTTTTTTTCTTTTTCTTTTACAAGCCCTTACTGATCCAAATGTTAATTTTTATTAGCACGTCATCCTAACTGTATAGCATTCATATAACAGTCTATTAAATAGCAGTACTCTTAATCATATAATACTTTATTAAATAGCATTACTCTTAATTGTCCCACTGGCGGAATAATATGGCAATGTCCATAAGTTGTTGAATTTTTTGTTAACAATAGCTGATCCTAAGGTTAATGGGTACTACCATAATAGTTCAGTGGGAAGAGGTCGTATTACTCTAAATATAAATGATATATATTGCTGGTTTGATTTATAATATGACTTTACCACATAATGGCAAGGCTAATGTAAATAACATGCATCAATGAGCTAGGAATATTAGTCTAATTAACACATATTTCTCAAAGTAAGTTGAAATATGGTACAACAAAGAACAAATTCTTACTGATTTATGTATATATATATAGGAGGATCGAAAGATGCAGAAGATGACCCATACACTTGGAGATGTTGCAACTTGAAGGATGAAAACACAAAATCTTTTTTACAAACCTTTTTAATTTGTAAATACTATATATTTACAAACTTTTTTTTTCTTCTTTTAATTTTGAAAAATACTTAGAATATTACAACTTTTGCTATAAGATACTTAACTCGAAGTGGCAGCCATAATTTGGTAAGATGATTAAACTCTTAAACTTACGTGAATGGTGAAAAGTGAAATTGCTTAATCATTTCATGAACTATTGTCTACTATGTCAAGTTTGAAAGGAGTTTATAGTAGAAGTTACAGTGCCCTGATGAACACTCTTTAAATTTAGAACAATGGTATTTAGTAGATTGTTAGAGCATTCTTAGTGAAATCCTCAAATAATAATTAAATTTTGAGGAGAGAAGTTCACTTTTTCAAATTTGAAGAGTCATTTTTAAAATAAACTAAATAGTAAACTCTTTATATATTTATGTACTTTAGTTAGAGCTGAGCGTCGGTCGGTAATGTCGGTTTCGGTAGAAAATTTTTATTTTCGCCTTTCGAACCGATAATGTCGGTAAAGTCGCTTATTTCACCGACTTATTCCGTCAAATTTTATTTTATTTCGCATTTCGAACCAAATGCGGTCGGTAAAGTTGGTGTCGGTCAGAAGTCGATAAAGTCAATGTCGGTTATGTTGTTATGTGGAAAAGTGGCAAATTTATCGGTAAAGTCGGTTGGTAAAGTCGGTTCGGTTAAAAAACCTCTTCCGCCTACCAAATCGAAAAATTCGGAATAAAAAAAATCATGCCGCCTATTGTCCGCCATTTAGTCGGTGTCGGTCAAAAGTCGGTTAATCGGTAATTTGCTCAACCCGAACTTTAGTTAAATATTATTTGCTATTAGTTTTAGAGTATGTTGCATTAAAGTGAAGGGAGAGTGAGAGGAATTAACATTTAAAAAAAAAAAAAAAAGTAGGGAGTGGATTTTGGCTCTTCAAACGTGGGGTACTAAAAATAAAGAGGAGAATAGAAAGTTTGATGGAGTATGTTTTCTTGTAAATTAGCCCAAATTTGACCAAAAGTGGTATTCAGAAAGCCCATTGTGAATTAATGCTCTTATACGAGCCAGGGCTGTTATACAGCTTAATAATATAGCATTGAAAATCAGTCCTTACATCAACACTTCAAAAATTAATAATAATAATTAATTTTTACTATTATGCCATTACAATTGTACGATAGTCTTATAATTGTCTTTTACCTACCTTTTATATATTGTAATACCTTAAACATGCAAATTTTGTTCAAACATTATTGTCATGTGTACTAATAATTATGACAACTCAGGAACGTGAATTATGGGCAAACTGGAGAAGCCATAGGCGAGGATCCATTGGACGACCCAGTCATTTCATTCAAGACAGCACTCTGGGTGTGGATGACTCCGCAGTCAACAAAGCCACCGTGCCACGATGTCATCACCGGAAGTTGGAACGTGTCCGATGCTGACATCGGAGCCAACCAGTTTCCCGGCTATGGTATGGTGACAAACACCCTGATCAGCGGTGGCGTCGAGTGGGGAAAAGGTTGGAAGTAGAGTTTATGTGACCTTCTTGAAGTAGACTATATATGGTGACAACCTTGACTGCCACCACCAGATGCCTTTTGAGAGTGAGCTCTTGGTGGACACCGGACACCATGTAGCTCAATTGGTGCTCCTTGGATTTAAATGCAAACATTTAATTTCCTTGTAGCCTTGTGCTTAGTGGGTGATTAATGATCCTTTTGTAATCCAATAACTAGTATATCTCAATAGATTTTCAAGTCTAATAAGGATTAGATCTCCAATTGAGAGTCATAATCCTAGAAATTAAAGATCTAATCGTTCTCTCATGTAATCGGTAGTCTCTTGTTCTTCTATTCAAATGTATGGTGAATTATTATTTTTCTATAATACAGTTTACTATGTTTTGAATATTAAGGCTCCATCAAAATAACCATCAGATGTCACGTAGCTCATATCTTTTTCATGTGTATGGGTGGTTGATCATGGGTAAACCGTGAGGATGTGTAATTTCTTTTTCTTTTCTTTTTTTCTCCTTATTGTTTCTTTTGGTTGTTCCTTTTTGATGTGTATGCTTCTGTTGATTAGGCTCTTGTGAAATAAGAAAGCATCCCATTTGGAATTAGATTCCATGCAACAAGGCAGCCTCATGTGAAAGATTGTCTGAACCCTAGCGCGCAGTTCCTTGACGAAGTTATCCAACAACACTATCATGCCTTTTTTTTTTTTTTTAAACTTAGGGCCCTTTTGGTTTGAAGAATAGACCCCTGAAATAGAATGGCTATTTCTATGAAATATTCAGTCTTTTGTTTGGTAGGGGTCTATTCCTGGGAATAGTTAGTCCCATGAGAATGACTAATCTCATACACACAGGAATAGTTATTCATCTAAAAAAATGAGTGGAATAGATATTACTTATGGAATTGAATAGATTTTTCAAAAAACCCTTATTATTTTTTATTTTATTTTAACCCTAAAATTTGTTTTTTATAATTTAAAAAAAATTTAAAAATAAAAAAGGAAAAAGGAAAACCTAGAATTTAAGGGGTGGCCACTGGCAAGACCTGGGGATGGTCGCACCACCCCCAGAGCACCTTAGGGTGGACCCCCGAGGTGCCCTTGGGGTGGTGTGACCACCCCCAGTGGATTTGGAGGTGGCCTGGCCACCGCCAATAGCGACTAGGGAGGCCACGGCCACCCCCCATGACGTTTAGGGGTGGCCACAGCCTCCCCCGTGGCCATCGAAGGTGGCCAGGCCACCCCCAAATCCACTAGGGGTGGTGTGACCACCCCCAGGTCATGCTAGGGGTGGTCGGCCACTCTAATGAGGTTGTTGGCCATTCCTGCAATTTTAGGTTTTTGCCCTTTTTTAAAAAAAAAAATTAGGTTTTTTTTTTGAAAGAAGGGTGAGGTTTTTGGTAATTTTGGTTTAACTTCAATTAGAACACATATGTTGTTACCAAACTATGGAATAGGAATAACTATTTCATTCCATTTTCCTCTATTCTTGATAATAACTATTCATTTTCCTAACGGAATACTAAATTTGCGAATCAAACGAGTCCTTAGTATTGTGGTGTTGTGCTCAAATATGTCAACCCCACATATTGGGCCTTGGTTTGTCTTCTTCAGAGTTACAAAATCGATTACAGCTTTGCGGTCACAAATTTGTTGGTTTTTTTTTTTTTTTTTTTTTATACTTCCTACCTGTCTTCGATGGTATAGAAGCAATAAAGAGAAGCAGGAGGCTACAAAATGTCAAAAACTAAAAAAAAAAAACAAAAAACAAAAAACAAAGCAAAACAAAAAAAATTGATATGTGGTTTCTTTTTTTTTCTACCTTGCGATTCTTGGCTTACTCGTATTCATTACAAATTACCAAAGACGTACGGTCTTAATGGATGTCTATTTCTCTCTTCTCAATCACTATTCCTTAATGTGCAAGTGACTAAAGTTTGAGCTACCGTTGGATCGAACATATGTTTCACCATCGGAGCATCCTTATCATCACAATTTTTTACCCAAAGTAGCTGGTGTCCAAGTTATGGCAATTGTAGCCGCTGCCTGCCAAAGTTGCCAATGTCCATGTTCTAGCCATAACAGCCAATGTCAATCAGGGTTGTTGAAGTTCATGTTCCGTTCATGGAAGTAGATGTTCTAATTCATGTCATAAAAGTCATTGGTGGGTTTGTGGGGCATATTAGAACATAATTATTAGAGGATAAGAAGACCACACAAAAGTTCAATATCTATTATGCTTCGGTCCGTTTCAGCTGTTACCAAAGTCTATTCTACTTCATGTTCCAATAGTTACAAAAAATGAATAGTTTCAATTAATGTTTATTAAATACACGTGTAAGAATGACTTTATTTAAATGAATGAAGAGATATCCACCGTTGGTGGTGTGAGAGACAATTATAATCAAGAGTATCTTTTTGTTCTATTAATAGTAATGCAATAGGATAACTTCATTGCATGAAATCCATGTCCATCCAATTGTATCTTGAGTAGTGCTAGAAGTCTATTTTTTGTCCCTTTCAAAAATGATATACCTCTTAAAATTATCATTGGGCTTGTGATTGATCATCATTATTGAATTTTAATCAAATTGTAATTTTAAAAGCCATATCATTTTAAGAGAGACACATAAAAAAAACTTCTAAAATTGATCTTGTATCTTAAATCTACATGTATTAGAAAATGAACAAATTGCAGAGGATGGCACATAGTTGCCAAAACGCCAGGATATACAAGTCTAGGAGATAGGCTTACTATTTGCATTGACTGTGACATGATGTTTATATGTAATATAACTATAATTAATGAACAAACTTATATCTTGTTGCGGTAGTAACCATCTTAGCCCTTTTTTTCTTCATTTATAAACAAGATAAAAATACAGAGAACAGAGAATCAAGGGGATGCCAAGGAAAGTCAGTAGCAAGGCCACGGTCCTCAAACTCTTAAGATAGAGTAAATACAGTCGTAGTCCTACTGAAGCACACAATTTAAGTCATTTTCCGGAACTACAAACTTTTCCGGACGAGTAGTGCAATACTTCTCACCGGCTAGACTTGTTCCGAACAAGCTACCAAATGAGTCGAATGACCATCTCAGATCTCCTATAAACATCTCCTTGTCCAGAATTGTTCCAAACATGCATCTCGGATCTTCATGCTAAACGGCTCGTCCAGACCTGAACTGACCACCATTCCAATCAAAGCTCCCTCAACCCCTTCCTTTCTTTCTTCCTCCCACTAAACATTTTTTGAAATTGACAACCCATTTTGATCTAGTAAATGTTGAAATTGGAAAATATTCATGAAATAGACCTTTGAATAAGCTTCCCAACACAACAAAAAAAAATTCGTCCCATATTGGAATTTCAAAATATGACCGTTTTATTATGATGGACTTGCTTGAAACCTAACCTGCATCCTCCAACATGAGATAATTACAACATGACTATGAATAATAGTGATGCTATTCTTCACAGTATTCAAACTTCATACATCTTTTATTTACCTTCTCAAACTCAATCTCCATAAAAATATCATAAAAAGGATTAACTATTTCTTTCCCTTTAATTTTTTTTTTTTCCCACCATCATGCAAAAACCAACATCTAAATAATTATTAGGAGAACTTGATAGAATTTCCAATCTCAAGAAAATCAACAAAACTAATTTCCTCAAGACCCAACTAAGATACTTCACTCTTTGGAATTTTGTCAAACAAATGATAGACATCTTTCTCTTCAACAAAATTTTATGAGTCAACCGAAAGACTTACTTCCTCCAATGGATCCATTTTGTCAAAATATATATCATAGATTGGTGGAGATGCTCAATTGAAAAGTCTTCTTTATCAAATTTCATCTTCCTCCTCCACATGACATGGATTTGAGGCTTGCTAAGAGCAGTCAAGGTGAAGTACCCTTGACCTAGTGCATCAAGCCTTACCTACTTTTATTGAAATTGTGCCTCTTCAATGATACACTCGTCATCCTCCTCCAAACGACGCGGATTTGGTTGACTACAGCAACCGTTAGCACCACCCATGGCCGAAAAGTGATCGATGAGCACCTCAAGTTGTGTACCAATTTGATCTCCAAACCACTCCAACTGATCATCAAATCAATAAACTTGCTCCTCCAACATTGCGAACATGTCATGAATTGATCATCATGTGTTGCCTTTTTTTCTCTTATGCACGTCTGTTTAAGCCTCAATGTGCTCCTCTTCGTGCCATGATAAGAAAGAAATCTTGGGCTCTAATGCCAACTAATGCAACAAGACATAGTGGGTCGCAGAAGAAACAACAATAGATTAACAACTCTTCCCAAAATCAAAATCAAGAACAAGTCAAGGATTTGAGGAGAAAAAATAGATTGGAAATCACCCATAGAGTGTTTCTTATTGAAACTAATGAAAATTACACAGATTTGTTGGCCTGTGCCGTCCTTATTTAGTTTATGGGAAAATTACACTTTACCCCTCCAAAGTTTTGGGCAATTTGCAATTCGATTTTCAAAATTTTAATTTTGGCAATTCACCCCTCAAAGTTCCAAATTTTTGTAATTCAACCAATATTATCCCAAAATTTTCATATTTCCCCTCAATTTTATATTTTATTTTTATTTTTTATAAAATAAATAAATAAATAAAAACAAAAACAAAAAAATTTTAGGGGTACAAAAATTGCCAGATGGCCAAAGGGGTGGCTAAAAAAATTATGGGCAATATGGGAAGTCTTGAATACAATTAGTCAAATTGCAAAAATTTGAAACTTTGGGGAGGTGGATTGCCAAAATTGAAACTTTGGAGGTCGAATTGCAAATCGCTCCAAACTTTGAGGGGGTAAAATATAATTTTCCCTTAGTTTATATAGTAAATAGAATCGCAGCCCTACTAAAAGATACAATTACTAACTCGTTCAAACTAGCACAATAATGCTCCTCCTCCGAACTTGTTCCGAACAACCATCTTGGATTGGACGTAGTTTTCCTCCAAACTAGGTTGGATGAATTTCCTCCAATCTATTCTATAAAAATTTATGTGCTATTTTTCAAGTGAGAAATACATATTTTTTAAATAGTATGTGAGAAGCGCATGCTTCTTAAATAAAATTTATTTCAACTTCGTCCTTATAATTAAAAAAAAAATAAATAAATAAAAACGTGCTTCTCACATATGGAGGACACATGTCATTTTTATAGAATAGGTTGGAAGAATCCAAGGAAAACACTGTCTTCTCAAATCTCCATGCTAAACGACTTGTCCAAACCTTAATTGACTGCAATTCTGATCGAACCCCTTTCTAGTGTCCTCCTAGTAAATTCATCCAAACTTAATATCTCATTTTGACTTAATAAACGTTAAAATTGAAAAAATTTCATAAAATATGACTTTTTAAGCCTTTGAATAAGCTTTCAAATTCCAAAAGATTGCGTTCATACAATATTGGCATCTTAAGATATGACATTTTTATTATGACAACCTAGTAAATTAAAACCTGTCCCGCATCATTCATGCTCTAATATTACACCAGTAGATTCCACAGGAGTTGTTTGGTAAACACCATTTTACACCCAGATAATGTTCATATTTTGGTGGAAAAAATAAAAAATGAAAGTAAAGATTGGTATAGAAAAGTTAAAAAGTTGTATTGAAAAGTTAAAAAATTTTATTTTGTAGTGATTTTTTTATTTGAATAGTAGTAAAAAATAAATAATGTGATATAAAAAATGATAATGTTTTAATATTAATTTTTTTTGCAAAAATATGTGATTAGTATTTAAGGGATGGTGTTTAAACACCCTCTCAGGGAGCTCTTGCTCCCTTCTCCTTTCCCCTCCCCCCCCCTTATTCCCCTCTTCTTTCCTCCCCCTCCCCTTCTTGTTTTTTTCCTTTCTTTTTTTAGTTTATTTTTTTGGTTTTTTCGACCAGTTCAGTTGCTCCAGCCATCTATTTGCTTATGTTGTGCTGCCTCCATCCGTCCTCCACCGTGTTGTGCCGCTCTTCGCCTCTCCGAAATCAATTGGGCTTTTCGCCTCCCTCACCTCAGCTGTTGTAGTTGTTCGCTAGTTTTTTATTGTGTTTTTGTTGTTTTTTTTAATAAGTGTTTGATTTCTCCTTAGATCTACTTTCATGAGTGATCTTTGGAGTGAAGGTTTTTGTCATGGCCTTTGGGTCGAGGAGAATTAGTTTCAGTGTATGGGTTTTGCTCTTATGGCCGGAAAAATTAAAGTTGCGAAAATGGGCTAACTATGTATTAGATTGAGTCTGCCTAAAACAAATCTGTTCTATAACTGAAGTTTGGACATGGGTTAGCAGATGTTGAAGTCATAGATAGGACTTGATCGTAATATTTTATATTTGTTTCTATGACGTTGTAATCTCATAGCTTTGGCTATCATTTATCAGAGCTTTATGCTCTCTGATGTAAGGACTTTATGCTCTTGATCTTTTTTCAATGAATAAATATGAAAGATCCCCTAAAAAAACACCCTAGATGATCAATAGCCTTAAACTAACAAAGATTTCATTGTGATTTTCTTTTATTTAAATTGAAATATACAATAAAAAAGTCCGTACAAGTTTCCCCTACAACACCAACCCCCCAAAAAAAGTTCTAACATAGTAAATTAATAAAGAAATGCAACCGCAAAGTAGATAGTAAATTAAGCAACTCTCCAACACCAGATTCCTCAAGACCCCAACAAAACTAATTTCCTCAAGACCCAACTAAGATACTTCACTCTTTGGGATTTTGACAGACAAATGATAGACATCTCTCTCTTCAACAAAATTTTATGAGTCAACCGAAAGACTTACTTCCTCCAATGGATCCATTTTGTCAAAATATATATCATAGATTGGTGGAGATGCTCAATTGAAAAGTCTTCTTTATCAAATTTCATCGTCCCCCTCCACATGACATGGATTTGAGGCTTGCTAAGAACCATCAAGGTGAAGCACACTTGACCTAGTGCATCAAGCCTTACCTACTTTAATTGAAATTGTGCCTCTTCAATGATACACTTGTCATCCTTCTCCAAACAACACGGATTTGGTTGACTACAGCAACCGTTAGCACCACCCATGGCCGAAAAATGATCGATGAGCACCTCAAGTTGTGCACCAATTTGATCTCCAAACCTCTCCAACTGATCATCAAATCAATCCTCCAACATTGCGAACATGTCACGAATTGATCATCATGTGTTGCCTTTTTTTTCTCTTATGCACGTCTGTTTAAGCCTCAATGTGCTCCTCTTCGTGCCATGATAAGAAAGAAATCTTGGGCTCTAATGCCAACTAATGCAACAAGACATAGTGGGTCGCAGAAGAAACAACAATAGATTAACAACTCTTTCCAAAATCAAAATCAAGAACAAGTCAAGGATTTGAGGAAAAAAAATAGATTGGAAATCACCCATAGAGTGTTTCTTATTGAAACTAGATGAAAATTACACAGATTTGTTGGCCTATGCCGTCCTTATTTAGTTTATGGGAAAATTACACTTTATCCCTCCAAAGTTTGGGACGATTTGCAATTCGACCTCCAAAGTTTCAATTTTGGCAATCTACCCCATAAAGTTTCAATTTTTTGCAATTCGACCAATATTATCCCAAAATTTTCATATTTCCCCTAATTTTTATATTTTATTTTTATTTTTTATAAAAATTAAATAAATAAATAATCAAAAAATATATATATTCTGGGTACAAAAATTGCCAGATGGTCAAAGGGGTGGCTATGGCCACCACGATTTTTTTTTAATTTTTTATAAAAAATAAAAAGAATAAAAAAAATTATGGGCAATATGGGAAGTCTTGAATACAATTGGTCAAATTGCAAAAATTTGGAACTTTGGGGGTGGATTGCCAAAATTAAAACTTTGAAGATCGAATTACAAATTGCTCCAAACTTTAGGGAGGTAAAATATAATTTCCCTTAGTTTATATAGTAAATAGAGTCGCAGCCCTTCTGAAACATACAATTACTAACTCGTTCAAACAAGTAGCACAATAATGCTCCTCCTCTAACTTGTTCCGAACAACCATCTTGGATTGGACGTAATTTTCCTGCAAACTGGGTTGGATGAATTTCCTCCAATCTATTCTATAAAAATTTATGTGTCACTTTTCAAGTGAGAAATACATATTTTTTAAATAGCATGTGAGAAGCACATGTTTTTTGAATAAAATTTATTTCAACTTTGTCCTTATAAAATATAAAAAAATAAAAATAAATAAATAAAAGTGCTTCTCACATATGGAGGACACATGTCATTTTTATAGAATAGGTTGGAGAAAATTCCTCCAACCAAGGAAAACACTGTCCTCTCAAATCTCCATGCTAAACGACTTGTCCAAACCTTAATTGACCGCAATTCTGACCGAACCCCTTTCTAGTGTCCTCCTGGTAAATTCATCTAAACTTAATATCTCATTTTGACTTAATAAACGTTCAAATTGAAAAAAAAAAAAAACTATAAATTATGAATTTTTAAGCCTTTAAATAAGCTTTCAAATTGAACCCCTTCTTGTTTTTTTCCTTTCTTTTTTCAGTTTATTTTTTTGGTTTTTTCAACCAATTTGCTTATGTTGCGCTACCTCTGTCCGCCCTCCACCGTGTTGCACCGCTCTTCTCCTCCCCAAAATAGATTGGGCTTTTCACCTCCCTCACCTCGACTGTTGTAGTTGTTTGCTAGTTTTTTTATTATGTTTTTGTTGTTTTTTGAATAAGTGTTTGACTTCTCCTTAGATCTACTTTCATGACCGATCTTTGGGGTGAAGGTTTTTGTCATGGCCTTTGGATCGAGGAGAATTAGTTTCGATGTGAGGGTTTTGCTCTTATGGCTAGAAAATAAAAGTTGGGAATATAAGCTAGCTATGTATTAGATTGATTCTACCTAAAGCAAATCTATTCTATAACTGAAGTTTAGATATGGGTTAGCAGATATTGAAGTTATAGATAGGATTTGATTGTAATATTTTATATTTGTTTCTATGAGGTTGTGACCTCATAGTTTTGGCTATCATTTATCAGAGCTTTATGCTCTCTAATGTAAGGATTTTATGCTCTTAATTTTTTTTTAATGAATGAATATGAAGGATCCCCTTAAAATACACCCTACGATGATCAATAGCCTTAAACTAACAAAGATTTCACTGTGATTTTCTTTTATTTAAATTGAAATATACAATAAAAAGTCCGTACAAGTTTCCCCTACAACACCAACCCTCCAAAAAAAAGTTCTAACATAGTAAATTAATAAAGAAATGCAACCGCAAAGTAGATAGTAAATTAAGCAACTCTCCAACACCAGATTCCTGAAACCCCCTTCTCTCGGTAGAATATATATCCATGGTGTTTTCCCATCTTCAGGTCTTAAAATGTTAGTAGATGAAGCAATAGTTTTCATGTCCATTAGATGATTCTCCAGAGTCTTCCAATGTTCTTGAAACATATATAGAAGAACCCCATTAACAAAATCACAACTTTTCTTCAACCAGAACAGCATCACCCTGCTCAGGAAAATGAAAAAGAAAAAAGAAGTGCAACACTTGATAGGGATGAAACAAAAGTCATGGCCAACCACCCAAGTAAACAGTCAGCAGGAATTTCCTTAATCCGGCAGAGGGTGACCGACAAAATTTATCTACAGAAACCTAAGTTTATTGTCTCCTAGGCATAATAAACATGAAGGAATCAGAAATTGAGGATGTTGGCATATGGGGTCAGATTTTGAAGCCAAGGGCTGTTTAACTGGGTCCAAAACGGGTCTTGGGTCCAATCCATGGTCAATTTGGGGACTTGGAGCTCCGGCAACTGGCCCCTTCCAAGTGGGATTTGCAGTGATGTGGAGGAAACTTTGGTTTCCACTCCTCTTTCATCCAATTTGTCTTGTAATCCCGACACTTCCTCTGCTTCTTTCTTGAAGACAATGTTGTGTACAGCAGGCATTGGTTGCTGCTGTAAGTGATGATCCTCTTGTTGGGTGCTGTAAAATGAGCCTATTTCAAGTGATGATGTTGGTGGGGGTGAAGGTGAAGCATGAAAGTTCTTCATCTCTTCCTCCATTGCTGCCCTTTGCTCAAGAACTTTCAAAGAAGTTGCCTTCCTATAGATCTTACACAACACTATGTCCTGCATTTACAAACATAAACAGATAATTAGGAACAAATCACAACTACCAAAAAACTATCTACTGTTTTTTTCTACCTACCAGTAGTGGGACCTATTCAAGCCACTAGGATATATTATTAATTATCTTCACACAAAAAAAACAAATCAATTACACTAAAATTTTCAAATTTTAGAATGTGAAAAGAATGTGGCCATCTTCTCACTGGGTCCCAATTACTTTTATCTATAAAATCAGGGGTGTACGTGAACTATATATATTCTTGACTTATTCCATCACAAACATTTTCATGGAAACTTCTCAATGAGCATTTAGTTTCAAGTCTACAGAGATATTTGTCCTTGAAAGAGATGTCTTCTTGGAACTTTGTAATCCTTTTCCAGTACTACATTTTCTGAAAAATTAATCAAACCCCACGATTTTTCCTGGAAATTAATTCTATGGGGAAGTTAAAAAAAAAAAAAACTGTGATGAAATTGAAAGGTAACAAACAAACCTTTGGCAAGGGGCATGAATCAGGGAAGCGATATTCGTTCATGACCCAATCGGTCTTGCTTCCTCTTGGTGCTCTTCCCCTGTAGAAAACAAGTGTCTTTCTTAAGCCGATAATCCGCTTTGGATCCGATATGCTCACGATTCTCCGGTCAGAACCGGTGGCTTTCCAGAATCCATTTTCAGTCGTCCGGTTTGGCCTCCCGCCACTGCCATGCTTCCTGTCTCTCGGCACAAAAAAGTACCATTCTCTTTCGCCAATCTTCGCCAAATCTATTACAACAACGATAATAAACGTAAGAGAAATGCCATTTACTAAACTGTTATTCAACTGCCATACAATTAAACTGACCGTAAAAAGAAAACTAAGGAAAAAGATTTATGTGTATATATATATATCTACCAGGCAAGTCCCAAGGATCGTGATGATAGATGTTGAGGAAGCCGATGATGTCAAAGCGCAATCTCTTTCCAAACACCATGTTCTTGAGGTAGAAATCAAGAAGTTCCTCCTCTGTGGGGTGGAAACGAAAGCCAGGAAGTTCAAGTTCCATTGTCATTTCATCAATGGCACTGGCCGCCATTTTGTGTAGTGATTGCTGATTACTGCTAGCTGCTGCTTGTTTTTTAAGGTTTTGGTGTGAAATGTTGCTACGTAGGTAAACAATAGACGGTGGAGGAACGTTTATAAGGAAGACAGAATATGTTGTGGGTTATTTATAAGATGATTGAAAACAGAGGATTGAGACCAAGTCTTCGATGCTGTGGGGGGCATAAAAGTCCATGAAGTTTGGAGCTATTTGAGTCCATTAATGGTGGAACCCACACGGTTATACGTAAATTAATCAGCATAGACTGAACAGTGACAGAGACAGAGAGACATTGACAGGTCTTTCTTCTCTTTGCTTGAATTTTGTCTTTTTCTCTTAGTTTTAGACTTTTACCTGGAAATTCCAGAATATTTTCCAAGTAATGTTCTGCCAAATTATTTCATCTTTGATTCTGATCATGTGAATCGGATTATGGTTGTTTCAAGTTTCAAAGGCAACAAAAACGGTCAGAAAGTCTGAGGACTCTTCTTTTTTTTTTTTTTGTTCGTCTTTCTGGTCGTATGAGGACTCATCAATCCAGCAATGGCAGTTTGATTCAGTCTTACTAATTGGGTCGCCTCTTGTTTCTTGGAATCCAAACACTAATTAAATGAAACATCTCTCAAGACTCTAGTCTGCAGATCCCAACTTCACCGGTTGAGCATTTATGCATCGAATCTAACACAATTTCAAAGAAATTGGTGATTTTCAAAGTATGAAATTCATTTGGGCTCTTCTTTGCATTCAACGGTTTAAAAAATGCTTCCGAAGGGCTTCTTCTTCAAGTTTGAAGAGATGCTTCTTCCTCATAAAATCAAAAAAACAGTTTCCTATTCAAAACTTTTTTATAACGTAAGCGACCAAAAACTCAATAAAAATATACCTAATTTTCTTCGGTAACATAACACAATTTTAATAGGTAGTATTTTTCAAACCGTTTGATGCACACAAAAGAAAAAAAACAAAACAAAATAAAAAACGGCTTGAATTCTGTAATTTTAAAACCTACATGATTTCTTTGAAATTGTAGAAGATCTTTATAACTTGACTACTTAGTTCCAATCCAACCCTAAAGTCTTCTAATTAATCAATATTGGTATCATTTCATGCAAAGAATTTAAGATCCAAATAAACGGTAATACATGTCTCTCTCTCTATGTTAAAAAGTAAACATTTTATGGTTTAGATTTTGTTTTGTTTCATCTACTACATAGTTAACGTATGCACCATTAAATTTATAAAATTTAATTTGAAACATAAGATAGATTTTCTCTATTTTACTTTATATGAAAAAGTAATTAAAAGGATGTTGATCCGATTGTGTTACTTTTTTAACATCATTAGCTCATTTATGCAAATGGTTTGATGTGGTCATATTGTTAAAAGCTCTATCTTCATAGAAGTATCATATTGCGAAATTATATAGAAGTATTGAAAAATTGTTAGCTAAACATTTTAGCTATCTATTTTGCATAAACTATAAATATTGGAATATAAATATATGAAGGTAAATAGTAAGTGTCAAATCAAATAGTAATCATTAAAAACATGGTAAACAATTTTGTATTAAGTGATGTCGCCATCCGCCATCCATCATCCATCATCCACGATCTCGAGCTGAGCTCTATCGAAAAACAACCAGCTGGCTTGGCTTAGCTCGAATTCGAGTAGATTTCAACTGGCTCTTACAAAAAAAGGGGCAGAGAGGGGGAGGAGATTGTTTGGAGTTAAAAAGTATATATATATATATATATTTGGCTCTTAGTACTAGCATCAGATGCCATATATATCATTCATTTCCTTATATTTAGAAAAAATTTCAAAAAAAATCATAAAAACCTACTCAAATCAGATTTCCTACATTTAACCAACCATCAACCATCAGGTTGGTATAGTGTTTCCCAATGTGTAGAGAACCAAAGTAGTTTCTTATACATTATTTTAATATAAACATTTAGAGAAGTGTTAGATAGTCAAACAAATGAACCCAAAAAAATTTCGAAACTCACGTGGATATGGTTTTTAAATTAAAAAAAAAATGCAATTCTCTCTCCCTTGTCTGCAACTCACGGTCTGCCACATCAGTTTGAAAATTTTTCTGGGTTCATTTGTTTGGCTCCCTAGCACTTCTCAAACATTTATCTTTTCTCTCATCTTTCATCTTTTTGTCTTTAATTGGAGATTGTGTTGGGATTTTGTGAAAAAAGTTAGGGTAGGTAGAGAACTTATATTTTGTAAAGAAATAATATTTTAATGGTATAAAAAAATGTAAGGGAAGCTATTATAAAGTATATTTTTATAGGGAAGCAAAAAGTAGTTTTGTGCCCTAAACTAAGGAAAAATTAAAGGGAAGTTACTGTTAGTGGTCTAACACATTTGTTGTCCATCTTCCTACAAGATATATGCAAATTCACCATTAAATCTCTAAAAATTTCAAACGCATCTCAAAATCAAATAGAGTTTTATTATGTATCCGTTGGTGCATTATGTGTTTGTAACTTTGTATGAGAAACATTATACCCGTTGGTGGTGGTAGTGGTGGTGGCCCAAAAAAAAAAGAAAAAAAAGCCAAAAAAAAACGATTGATGGTGAGTCGTTTCTTTATTTCAAAAAGTCAAGTGACGGAGAGACCACAAAACAAGAAGAAAGAAGATTTTCCAAAGCTGTCAAATCAAAAAGCTAACAACAACGCGTAGTCACACTTTCCATACAATGAAAAAAATATTAAAGAACAAATGATGAGTAATTTTATTTGACTTGGAAGTCTTCCCCAAAGACCTGAAGAAGTCTTTTGCCCTATCAATCAACCAAATCACCAGAATCTCCCTAGAAATAACTTTCCAATCTTCTGCATCGCAATTATTATTTTCTTTTCTTTTTTCTATATTTGTTGCTTTATTAAAAGTATATTCGTACATATTAATTGTTTAAAAAAAAAAAAAAAAAAAACAAAACAATTAACAAGCAAAAGTTGCTTTCCTTGCTATTTCCTGGAATTTTCTCATGTATTTGGCAGAGCACTTGTTGAAATGGTCTACTGTCCCGAGTACAACTGATAGTTTTTCTTCCCTCTCTGTCTGACAATCTCATGTGATTATACTTTAATTATAATTAACCATATAACAAAGCTTTGCGTTAGATCTACCATGAGTAAAATTGACGTGTTAGTTTTAACCAATTTTTGAATCAGTTTTTTAGCTTTACTCTAGATTTACTATGATGGATATAGGGACTGAACCAAAAAATTTCATCAAGGGGCAAAGCATGAATTAAGAATCGGGCATAATTTTGATAAAGACTAAACTTAATTTTTAAACGATATATATATTTATATAGAGAAAACCTTTTATCAGGACCATCCTGATAACACTCATTTTACAGCTCCGAATCAATAACAGACACATAAGCAAAAACATAAAAAGTTCACAAAAATAAGTTGGACTAAAATACACAAGATTTTAGAGTGATAAAATTCCTAAATGGTTAACCTTTTACCACTAAATTTTAGTTTTGAATTCAAAAACTAGTTTTGAGGCATTAGAAACGGGTTTTGAGGCGGGTCACGGCCGGCAGGGTTTGAGGCGTTCACCGCCGGCCAGACTCGTGGGTCCGTGGGTCTAGCGATACCCACGCATGGGTCTGGCCTGGGTCTTGCCGGCTAGAGTTTTTTTTTCTCTGATTTAATGCGATTGTTCTCACTTTTATTTTTTTTGATGTGTCACATAGTAATTGGAGGTTGCAAAATGGGTGTTATCAGGATGGACATGATAGTAAGGGCTCTCATTTATATATATATAAACTTAACACCCAAGAAATCACCCACCGAAGAAAAAAAAAACAAAAAACCCAAAAAATCTGGTGGTTCTGTTTATTATGAAAAGGTCATAAATTTGAAAGTAAATAAAAGAGAAAAATGACAAAAAGAAGAAGGGTGGTGTCCAGCATATTAACTTGACTAGAGAAGCTAAACTTCAGGCGCAAATGGAGTTGGAATTAATACTAGAGATTCCAGTACAACCCTCAATCCTCATTTGATCCAGATCGTATGCCTCTTTTTGTTCTTTATCAAATATTAATTTATTCCAAAATAAAAAATAATCAAGGAAGAATATTAAATTTTGAATATATAGACCTCCTGCCTGAGAATTTAGTTTAGAAAGGCTCATATACATTTCCATGGTTAATGCCGATTGTCCAGTTTTACAAGAAAATCATTTTTAGAGGGAACAAAAAAAAAAAAAAAAAATCAAAATTTTATATAGTGCATTTACATACTTGTAATGCCACATAACTATAGGAGTTCTTCTAGGACTATTATGGATTTTACTACAAAATTGTTGGCTACAATCCATCGTGGCACCCCAAAGGCTTATGAGGTGTTTCGGCCACCTCATAGTCGGCTAAAAGAGGTGGCCAATCACCTCTGATAGTCTTAGAGGTGGTTTGATCACTCCTAGAATGGATCGCTTGGTAGGTCAAACTACCTTCAAGGGCTCATGGGGTGGTTCGGCCACCCCATAATCGGCCGAGGGAATGGTTGGCTATTACCAATGGCCTTGAAGGTGGTTCAACCACCTTAAAACCGACCGTTGGGGGTGGTTCAATCACTCCTACTGTTAAGTTTTAAGTTTTAAAAAATTAGGTGTCAAAACATATTAGGGTGCAAGGTTTAGGTTTAGAATTGAGTCAATATCTAATGCAAATCAAGAAAATACTACAGTTGAAGTTTAGAAGGCTTCAATCGAAATTCGTTCAATCAAACCAATGCATCATGGCTCAATTCTAAAACTCAAGAGGTTCGGTCAAAAGGTGGATCGCATCTCGTTCGAGCAAAGTGGTGTAGTGTGATTTTACACTTAAATTCGAGAGCCTCGATCGATTGAACTTAACCTTCGTTTGACCGAACTAGCTGCTTCCAGTTTTAATTGTTAGCTGACTTTACTTTAAAACCTTTACTTGTTTTTTTTTATAACTATACAAGCCTAATTAATGACCTACGATTTTCATATGACCCATAGCCTATTTTTCATTGTTCTTGGAGAGGTTCCTAAACACCTTTGAGCCTAAACAATTTGATTTCTTTTCTTTTCTTTTCATCAAACAAACCAAAGAAAATTTTTCAGCCACCTGAGTTGAGTTGTAGCAAACAAGATTTTTCGTTAAGATAATTCTTGTAGAAGGAGACCAAAGGTTCTGGAGCCACTGCAATATGAGGTGACGAGTTGTTTGCCTGGATTACAAATTAAGTTGTGAGTTACAAAAGTTCTGTAAGTTGATCAATTTGTAATATATATCTTCTATAGTGGATGCCTTTGAGGATAGCTGGCTTGCATAGTAGTTTTACATTTTAAAAGTTCTTCACAATGAGGTTTCTACTTTGTTATCAAATGTTTATGTTGATTTTGTTTTCTGCTTATTTGGATTGTGTGATAATAAATGTGGTAATTTGCTTGTTCATTATTCCATTGGTTAAGATGATGAATAACAACTTCGGCTCTAAAATGTACTTTTCACTGATAATCATGACCACCCTAATGGCCTTGAGGGTGGATTAGCCACCCTCAAAACGGATTGTTGGTGGTGATCAAAGAGAGGGGGTGGTTGAACAATCCCCAAAAGCCCTTGGGGGTGGCATGGGAGACTCTAACTTTGGTGCAGCGGTTGTGTTTCAGGAGATGCAAATGTGGAAATCGATGGTTGCATAACCGTGCGGCAATGGGTTGAAGGTGGCGAGGTCTCAAAATGGAAGAGAGGGTTAAGGCTATGTGGGTAACATATAAATGTCACGTAAATTGTCACATGGTTTTCAAAAAAAAAAAAAAAAATGTTGTAATTCCCTGAAGATTTTCCTTACTATAGATGTTGTGAAGAAGAAGAATCTTGAAAAATGTTATGGTTTTTTTCTTTGCCATCCAGACAACCGTGATTGAAGGGTAAATCAAGGGCAAACTGCATAGCACTATCATGGAAAGGGAGAGCAAGGAAACTAGCATTTGACAACTTTCCAATTATGACAAATAAGAGAAATATATTAGTTGAAAGATATGTAATGGCATTCTTGGCTTGCAACAAAAGTGTATAATCTTAAAAAGGTTGAGAATTTTAAATTTTTGGGAAATTACAATATATAATCCTTAGTTTTTATCATTTTTCCAAAGGATCCATAGATTTTATTTTATTTTTTTAATATTAGTGTTGTTTTTAAATCATTTTTCAATCAGCCATCCAGATCCTATAAATTTAATCGTCAATTTCTTACTAGAAGTGATGTGAAATCTCAACTCTAACCTGAATATATATATATATATATATATATATATATATATATATATATATATATATAAATTAAATAATTTAAAAATTATAAAAATTATAAAAAATAAAAGTTTGTTTGGAAGTATAACTGACAATATTTCACAGAATTTCTGTTAGGAAATTAATAGAAAATATGATGAAATTGTCTGATAAGTCTATTGAACATAAATTTTCTCCAAACTGATTAGAAGATATTTCTTTTAACTTATTCTAATAAGTGTCAAGTGTCATCTCTCATATATATTTTTTTAAGCCCGGTTAAAAGTGAAAAAGAGGCGGGCCTGGGCTAAACTTGGTGGACATTTTAGTTGGGTTGGGTCAAAAAATCTAAAACCAATCAAAAAATTGGACCATTGTCACGCAGTCCAAGAGAGGTGGACTGCGTGATCCACTATCGTGGATATTGACCAGACCCACGACAGTGGATCACGCAGTGGGTCTAGTTACCCACCGACTCACCAGACCATTCCTTTAAAAAATAAAAAATAAAATTTTGTACGTGGTAATTTTCATGCCCTCTATTGGAATTTAACCAAAAATCCTAACGGAGAATTGATATTAAAAAAATTTGAAAGTTGAATACAATCAATTAAAAGCTTTTACATTTTAAGAGAGGGGATTCAAAAATAATAGAAGTTCAAGAGGGTTATGTAAAGTTTTTTCTTTTAAAAAAAAGGTAAATGAGCTACAGTAAAAAAAAATTTAGCATCGCAGTTAGGATTTCAAATATGTGACATTTTATGTTCGCTAACTCGATGTTGTAAACAATTTAGATGCAAGTTGATCAAAGTTTGTTAGGCTAAGTTTTATACTTGGGCTAGTTTCAAAATGTTGTTTTTTTTATGGGAAAATTACCCTCTTAAAGTTGGCAGCGATTTTCAATTCGACCTCCAAAGTTCTAATTTTTTTCAATTAAACTATTCCGTCAGTCAAAGCGGCTTTGACTGACGGAACAATGATCACATGCGACTCATGTGATCACTGTTGGTTTTTTTTACCCAAAATGCCCCCTTCTCATTTTTGTCTGTCGCTTTTTCTCTCTCTAGTTCTATAAAATCGAAGCATCACACAAAATCCATCTTCTCCTTATAATAAACTCTCTCTCTCTCTCTCTCTCTCTCAGATCGGTAGTATATAAAATTTGTAAATTGATTGAGTTTTTTTAAAAAAATAAATAAAAAAAAAAATCTTTGTTTGGTGGAAAGGAAAGAGGGAATGAAAATTGAAAATTGTTCAGTCCTATATATCCTTTTGCTGTGGTTCGTGTGAAAATTTGAATTCTCATTTGAAATTTTGTAGATACAGAATCTTGGGTTTGGTTAGTTGAGGAGGTGGACGAAAAAGGAAAGAGTTTAGGACGATTCAGAATGGGGAATTATGGTGTACCCATCTTCACCGTGCCTATTATTTATGCAGGTTCAATCATTTAGAACCCATTTTCATGGCTTCTTAGTAATCCGATGAGGTGCCCTGGGGCTATGCATTTTGTAGAAAGAAATGCTACTGTAACAGGCGTGCGTGTTTCTCTCTTTGCTCAGTCCATCAAGGAAAAAAGGGTAAAGTCCACTTATCCCCTTCAAACTACCACCTCAATGACAATCTACTCCGCAAACTATCAATCACGACAATTTACCCCATAAATTACCAAAACAATGACAATGTACCCTCCAATACTAGCAAAGTGATGAAATTACCCCTATATAATATAATTTTCAATAAGACAAAAATACCCTTAAAATTTTGAAAAAATAAATAAATTTTAGTATTTTTGTTTTTATTTTAGTAAGGGTAATTTTGTCATTTTGTTAAAAGTAGGGGTACATTGTCGTTGTTTTGGTAGTTTGGGGGGTAAATTGTCACAATTGATAGTTTGGGGAGTAGATTGTCATTAATTAAGGTGATAGTTTGAAGGGGTTAAGTGGACTTTACCCAAGAAAAAATCATCTGAACTTACATTTGATGTGGGTTTGCAAAGAAAGGGTCAGGTCAGCCAAGAGGAAAGGCAAAGGGAGAAGCAATTACAGGGATGAGGGCATTTTAGGGGGGGAAAAAAAAAAAACCAACACGCACGTGATCACTGTTCCGTCAGTCAAAACGGCTTTGACTGACGGAATGGCTAAATTACAAAAAATTAGAACTTTGAGAAGGTAGATTGCAAAAATTGAAACTTTGGAATTCGAATTGAAAATCGCTGCCAACTTTATGGGGGTAAAGTGTAATTTTCTCTTTTTTTATTGGAGAATTGAGGCACTCAGTTGGAAGACTTGTTCGAAGCTCAATCGAACAAGTAAGTTCAATGTTGAACTTTAAGAAATCCCAAGAAGCTCGGTTAGAAGGCTCGATCGGTATTTGTTCGAACGAGTATGTTTCAATGAATTTCAAGCTTACTCCCGAGAAGCTTGGTCGCAAGGCTCGATTGGAGAGCATCCAAACAAGGTCAAGATCGCAAAGAGGCAGAGAAGCTTGATCGAAGCATGTCTGATATAAGTCATCCATGAAACTCTACTAGCATTCGAACTGTGAAAATACAGACTAAAGAAAGAAAGTTTGTAAAGAGAAGAAGAAGAGAACACAAAGGACTACATTTTTATTCAATGATTTGAATGTTACAAGATAGAACAATATATAGGCATATGAAGGGAACACATCCCATATATCATGGCGTGAATCATGGGTTGTGATAGAGACTAATATGCAATCCCATGAAACATGGAGGAGTAAATCATGAGATTGTTGCCTTCCATGGATATGCTTGACTTGATTGATCAGATTTTATCTTCTAACACTCTCCGCAAACTGATGGTAGGAACTTCCTTCAGTTTGGTAAACAAAAACAAATAATTGATCGTTTGTCGGTTGAATCTTACCATAAACCACCAGGGGCAGTCGGATCTCGCCACATAAACACCAAGGGGTGGTTGGATCTCGCCGTAAAATACCAAGGAACATTCGGATCTCATTGCAAGTTTTCAAAGGACGGTTGAATCTCGCCACAAATACCAAGGGGTGGTCAAATCTCCCCGCAAAACCAACAATGGATGGTTAGATTTCACCGCAATGACCAAAGGTTGATGTCGGTGTGCGGTAACTGTGGAGAAGGAGTGAGCTTGCAACATGTGACTGAACAAACATATGTGATGCGGCTAAGGTGCTTGATGAAATGACTCAGAGAGACAGCGGAAAAGGAACTAGAATGACGTTAGTCGATTTATTGCTCTGATACCATGTGAAAATACAGACTAAAGGAAGAAAGTTTGTAAAGAGAAGAAGCAGAAGAGAACACAAAGGACTACATTTTTATTTAGTAATTTGAATGTTATAAGAGAGAACACTATATAGGCATATGAAGGGAACACATCCCATATATCATGGCGTGAATCATGGGTTGTGATAGAGAGTAATATGCAATCCCATGAAACATAGAGGAGTAAATCATGAGATTGTTGCCTTTCTTGGATATGCTTGACTTGATTGATCAGATTTTATCTTCTAACACGAACAAACTAATTTATTGGTTCAACAAACGGGTCATTTGTAAATTGATTATATAATTAATCTCATATAATGAATTGGTTTCCAAAGTTTGGCTGTTCGAAGTGATTTTACGTATAAAGAGTTTGTTTCATTTTGTCACCAAAATTGTTGTCTTTATTCTTTTTATTGATTTGATCACTTTTGGTAACTAATTATGTGGTTGCAATTTTCTTTTGATCTTATCAAGTGTTAGTTATTTGGAGTTGTTGGGAGCATTTCAAATTTTGATCTCATATCATTCACTCCATGATGATTGAAACCACAAGTGACCACCTAGCTAGTTAGGAATTAGGATACACAAAAAAGCCAGAGAGTAAATTAAAGATGTTGCAATTATTAATGGTATGCCCGATTACTATTTGAACTAAAGCTTTTGTTTGTGATTGAATCAGAGAGAAACTCAAGAAACAACTACAGCATGGCCACTCAGTCCCAGCTGTGAATCTTCTCAGTGTTGTCCACTTTTTCACTATTTGAACGAAAAAGTTTTACACAGACTTTTCACTATTTGAACTGATGTTCACAAAGGCTTTTCACTGTTTGAAAAAAAGCTTTTGTGGGGATTGAAGCTGCAGAGTAACTATTCAGTTTTGAATTAAAAAAAAAAAACTATTCAGTTTTGAATGGTGATCAGGTGTACGGCAAAAGAAAGGGAAGGAGACAGAGGAGTGGGGCAGATGTGTTGTCAGCTTGAGAATGGTGGGGTAAATGCAGAAGACATGCATCTTTTACATCTGTAGTAGTTATCTACAACATTCTTCAACTAGTCTGCCATGGGAGTTGTTAGAGAGTTGTACCCATTGACAAGTTGTGAAGGAAGAGCTACATCACTCATTCACTTGGTCTAGTTTGATAAGTTCTTCTCACTTCTTATTACTGTTTGCATGCAGTAATTAACAAATTAAATGGTCTCCAGCTAGAGATGACTGTTAACTTATAGCTTGTATAGTCAGATGTTCAACTTGAATAGATATCTTTTCTGGCCTCTGGCAGATGCTTTAAAACCTTTATATTGGTGTATGTTTAACTAATTTTGAAGCAAAATATTTAAAGAAAATAGAAAATCTGTTGAAGTTTGTATTGAAAAGCTACAAGTAAAAGAGAAGGATAATGCTTTCCGATTAGCTAAAATGCATAACGTTGCTGAAAATGTTATTATTCGTTAGCGGAAAAACCTGAAAGTGAGATGAGATATCTGCAAACTTTACTTGGAAAATTCAGAATGAGATTTGGAATCTAACAGAAAGCTCTGCAGAAGTTCATTGGAACCCTTTTGGGAATTCAGGGTGAAATTCTTGAAATGTTGACTGCATGCAGTTTACCTAGCTAGGAAAACTGATTCGCAATCCGTCCCAAATGTAAGCGATTCTCAATCCTCCAAACGCTCAACCTAATTTAGAGGAAAACTTTTATCTCCCATCGAATTCTGCTTTTTCATATGGTAAATTAGAACTACAAGTTAGTAGCATGGTCCCCCCCTTTTACAGTTGGAGCAACCACCCATCTCTTGCAGTTTGACCTATAATTATCAAAGTGCCATGGGACAAAGCCTTCAAGGGCGGCACTCAATGAATCATCATTGCCCTTGCAAAGGGAATGGACCAACACAAGAAGAAAAGGCAGGGCAAACCGGTCCCCAACTTGGTCACAATGTCCAAAAACCTGGACCTTAGCATACTGCTTTTGGTAACCCATTCTAGAGCTTTATACAAGCATTTATGGACCAGCCAGAGAGAGGATGGTACACAAAAGACCATCAATGGCTCCTTATCCAGAGGGCCAGTGTGCCCCCACATGTTCAAGGCCAACAGACAGCCGAGTTGCCCATTATTATCTCTACATTACATGAGGCTTATATAACATGCTATCACATTCCGCATTCTGCAACCCTACATTAATGGCTAGCTCTGGCTCATGCTATTGATACTGACTTGATACTAATCATTTCTCTTTTGGTTGCTCTATTCACGTATAGGCCGCGTCCTTTGTGATTCAACCACAAAGTTGCAATCCATTCGGTCCCACGTGAAACCTAGTTTTGATACTGAGAACTCAACCTTAAAAACTAGTTTGCAAAGAGAGGATGCCTCGTTAAAATTGCACTTACGTCATGTGGAACACTTAATATCGTAACATAATGCAACTTTAGCTTAATGGGAACATCCTGCTTGATTGAATTCAGTTTTACAAGTTCGATTCATTAAACATTCCATAAAATAGGAACCAAACCAAGCAAGTTCCATTATGTACTAATGCTTAAGGCCCATGTCAAGAGAACTACAAGGCGAGGGATTAGCTTTATGTGCTAACAATATCAGGCCCAAAGTTCAATTTTGAAGACTTTCAAAACCTAAAATTTTGGAATCATTTAGCATACATAATCTATTAATTAATTAAACTATGCAATTATTACATTAAACTGATAGGATCAGCATCTTAGATGAGCAATGCAAATAAATAATGAAAAGTGCTCCATGCACTCTTAAATACATGCTTCCGCTTTCTAATGTGACAGTAAAAATCTATCACGTTAAAAAGTGTTTATTTGAAACTTAAAAGAGCATATAAAAATCTATCGCGTTAAAGAGTGTTCATTTGAAACTTGAAATAGCATGAATATTAAGTACTTGCATCCTATTACTTGGTGGGAACCATCATCAAGAATAGCTCTACAAGCAACTAAAATAAATTCATTCTTCGTGAAAAACGGCTAAACAAGTGTCTAATATTTTATTAAAAAAAAGCTCTAGACGAACACTTAAACAACCTTACAATATCACTTGCTTGCGTCATTTTCTCAACCATTAATCATTTGAATTTTGGTTCTCCTTGATTTTTTGTTTTCCAGTGGAAATTATTTTCCTGGAAAAAAGAAAGATCCAAACAGAATCTCATAATGTTTCCAACAGAATCTCTCATATTATTCCTATGGGATAGAAAAGATTCCCCATAAGAAAAACCATAGTCAAGTTAAAACCATTTTCATAGTACTTTCAAATAACAATTTGTCTCTTTTGAACATTTGTGTTTGTTAAATTGTCCCCAAAACGAAAGACATACAAAATAAATAAACAAATAAATAAAAATCTCTTTCTTCATATATTTCAAAAGAAATTGCTACAATGATTCTACATATATGAATAACCTCGTTTTATTTTATTCATTTCTTTAAGTCTAACAAAAACATTCTTCATTCTTTTTTTCTTTTCTCTCTCTCTATTTCATTCTTTATTCTGTTAAAATACTCGCAGCTTTTGTAGAGAACCAAACAAAACTCAAAGTCAAAAACCCATCTCAACCATTTGAAGTGTCTTGTCAAAAACCACGTTTTTAAAAAGCAAAAACAGAGTTACTGAAAATTTGTCACACACACACACACACAAACACTCCTTTCTTTAAGTCCCATACCCAAAAATACACAAAAGAAACTCCAAAGTCCCATCCCAAGGGAGGGCAGGGGACCTATATCCCACAAATCAACCAGTCACTGCTGAGAAGCCTATTGTCATTTCAAAAACAAGAAGGGGGATGGATAAGAAACCATGGGGGGTCTCTCTGAAAACTCGGAAAAAGAGTTCCGCAGGTGCCATGATTGGCCAGTATTTTTCGTTTTCAGCCCTCATACCTCCTTCCTTCCCCCTCTCTCTCTCTCTCTCTTTCTCTATCTCTCTCTACAGTGCTTTTTCAGAAAAAGCCTCCGGCTACAGTTCAAAATCCCTGTCCTTGCAAAATGAGCTGTAGGTACTCTACTACTAGCCTTTCATCCCCCCCATCAGGACTCAGGAGCAACACAACAAATCAAACAAGGATGGAAAAACCAAAAAGAAAAGGAAAAGGAGGCATACGTCCGCCCAAATAAAGGCCTCATCCAACGTAAAATCCCCACCACCAATACCATGAAATGAAAATGCATAAATCATCACACCCCCCACAAACAGTACCTTAAAAACTGGCAGAGCAAAAAAGAGAATTATAACACGCCACAGCAAGCCAGGCATGCATGCTCTTCAGCAAAGAAACGGAGAGAATAAAGCTGCAGCTAGTTTTTTGGATGCTACTGCTTGTTCTTTCTATATAATCTTTTTGTACATAATTCGAGGTTCAAAATACAGGCTTTAATACCCAAGATAGGCCTTCCTTTCTAATTCCCACCACACATACAAAAAGACCCAAATCTTTTGGTCAAACTGATTTTTTTTTTTTCTTTTTTTTTTTTAGGAGTTGGGCTGCATCTCCCTTGGTCAATCGAACCCTACAATTCCATTATGGCATTGGTTGGTATATGACCCAAAATCTGAGCAAAAGCAAAGAGATTAATAAAGCACCTTTTCCCCTAACTTTTTTTTTTCCTTCTTTCTGTTCACATGTCTCTCTTTATAGAGCGATCTCAGTCTGCAAAGTAGTGGCATTGAACCCCACCTGTTGTTGCTGCTGCTGCTGTGGTGGTTGCTCAACCTCCCACCTTGCCTTTGCTATGACTCCATCATGCACAGGCACGTACTCCTAATCAAAACAAAACAGTGTCATCATTTGCAACAAAACAACACTCATAAGAACCTTACATCAAGATGGTAATCTGAGAAAGATTCCTTCTCTAAAACCCAGATTGTCTTTTTCATATATGAGAAATTTTCAAAATTAAAAAACACACCCAAAGAAACAAAACTGGCCCACCTCAAGTTTTTGAACAAGCTCTTTAGCATTAGGAGCAGACACTATGATGTGGCGCTGAGATGGCTTGATGAACCCATCATCCACTGCTTTGTCAATGAAAGTGAGAAGGTAGTTGTAGTACCCATCAACATTCAACAGACCCACCTTCAAAGTTTCAAAAATCGATGAAAATTAGGGTTTGGGGGAAAAAGAAAAGGACCCAACAACAAGTTTAATCAGTACTTATTGGGTACATATGCTTACAGGCTTGTCATGAATACCCAGTTGAGCCCAAGTGATGACCTCCAACAGCTCTTCCAAAGTTCCATACCCACCTGAAACCAAGGTATATGTGACAGAAAATTCCATTGATTTTTCAGGGAACAAAAAGGGTAAAGTGTATGTCTGTATAATATTAGTATCTCTTGGAGAGAGAAAAGAGAGAGAGATGGGACCTGGTAGGGCAATAAAACAATCAGAATGGCGGGCCATTTCAGCCTTTCTTTGGTGCATGTCGGCTACTGGCCTTACCTCCCCAACAGTTTCACCCGTTAACTGTGGCTCCACCACAAACACACAAGCATTTTCAGAAACTCCATGAACCATAAAGGTCTCAACTTTAAACCAATACTATAAACATTCAAGCATTTTCACAGACACAATGAAGCCTAAAATGAAATGAAAAAGAAAAACCCAGTACAAAATCCAAAAAGAACCCATGTGAGATCACGCACCTCTTTACACATTAGAGTCCTGGGGATGATCCTGGGAGCCAAAATCCAAAAAAGAAAATAGTGTAAGCCATGTGGAAAAAAAAAACAAAAAACAAAAAGGACCAACAAAATTTCATACATTTCAAGAAGATGACACAATTGGTTTGATAGTAGTACATACCCAAGAACTTTCCCCCCACCACGATGCACAGCTTGAGAAACCAGACCCATTAGCCCAATACTCCCACCTCCATAGACAAGCTCCAGCCTCCTTGACACCTTCACATTCACCCCAAAAACATGTGAAAAAGGGTTTCAAACGAAAGAGAAAATCAAAATAAAAAGAATAAAAGATAAAATAATCACTGCATAAAGCGGGTAAAAATCAGTTTTATGAATCATTATGGAAGTAATCAAGTACCAGCTCTTGGCCTAACTCAATGGCAGCATCTCTATAGCAGTTTCTCTTCCCAGTACTGCTGCCACAGAAAACACAAACCCTCTTGAATCTAGAACTCACAAGTTTTCCTTCCATCTCGCTCCTCAGGATTCTCACTTGGGCGTTTGGTTTCCAAGCACAAGAACAAGAGTAAATGATGAAGATAAAGGAAGCTTCACCAACAACAGAGTACCGAGTGAAATGGAACAGCCACTATATATAGACTCCAAAAAAATATTATTAAAAAGGAATAGACTTTACAGAAATCTAAATACAAAAAAGCAAAAAAGAAAGAAAAAAATATATATATTAGAAAAAGCCTACTGTGAACGGATAGGATGAAGTAAGACAAAAAGGCAAAGCATAGAGACAGTGGTGTAGTGCAGGGAGCCCGTACACCCGTTGCCACCCTGTGGCACACACGTGGCTTCACAGAGTGGCAGAACACAGTGGATTCGTCCTCCACTCGGTACCCTTAGCATTCTCAATTGAAAACCATTGGAATTTTTCTCATCCTCGCACACCACCCAGACCTCCATCGTGTCTTTCTCTCGATCTGTCTCGTATTTAATGCACGCAATCATAACCTGATGGCTAAAACACGTGCAGAGCCTCTCACTGCATCAAATCAAGATTAACAACACTATAATATTAAATTATTAATCAAATAATAATAATATTAATAATAAATTGAAGTTATTTCTCAGGATAATTTGTCTTTTGGGTTCCGTACACCAATTTGCCGTTCCCATGAAGAAAAAACCCACAAAACCCAAAAAGCCTATCTATCTTCCCCCACTGCCCCCACTGGAGTAGCTTTTTAGCTTTTTGTCCACACACCAAGCAATGCCCTCTCACAAGAAATCCCTCTGAAAAAAGAAAAACAAAAATACCCACCATTTTTCTACAGCTGTATTGTAAGGAGAGCTTCCATTTCTGGCATTTCAAGGGGACTGCAACAACAAAAAGTATACAAGTCTTATACACCAAATTGCTTAATGCTCTCGCAGAAGTTAAAATTATTTTTTTGCGTGTTTATAGAGTCATTAGCATTAGCATAATAGCAACAACTTTTACTTTTCGTTCCTTTTAACTCCGAGAGTCATTATTAACATGCAGAAGCTTTAAATTTTCTCTAGAACATTAACGTCATCATAATTAAATACTACGTACCATAATTGCCAGCTTCACGTTGATCTTTATGGTGTTGGTACCTTTATGTAATTCTCAACTGACCAATTTTCTATATATATACCTTAAAAATTCTTACCGCCTTATCATTTACTTAACATATCACCAATTATGTAATTTTTTATTTATATTTTCTTGAGATTACAATAAGGGAAGGAGAGGAATGAAAATTATAAATAAAAAGAGTTGGGCAAGCGAACAATACAAATAAATAGAAATTAAAAGAGAATATGTTAAGTAAATGATAAGGCGGTAAGAATTTTTAAGGTATATATATATATATATATATATTAAAGTGTCCTATTCAGTATAGTAAAGGATTGCAGCGCCGCCCATCTAAATTACTTACTAATCTTTTAAAGCCAAAACCTATCTAGGAAAATAGTTGTTGGAGTTTTATAGAAATGGAGTCGAAAATTCCAATGAAAATGATGTGTGTAACAATAAATTGGAATTTGAACAAGTGGCGCCCACACGCTTTTACAAGGCACAATTTTGTTATTGGATGGATTGGGGCCGCTGTGGGACCCACTTTTCCCACTGGGTCGTTTTCTTTGAGCTCCCACTCCACGTAGGCATACATATGCCTTTATATTGATTGCGTCCCCTCCGTCCCCTTCTTTTAGGAAAATGATAGACTTCCAACTTACTTACTTGTCCAAACTTAACTTTAATTTTTATTTTATTTCTTTATTTTTTTTTAAAAAAAAATTAAATAGTAAATAAATAAAAAATGTGATTCAATAATTTTTATTTTTTATCTTTCTTTTATTTAATATTTTTTTTAAAAAAAATGAAAATAATATTTCTTTTTTCATAAAAATTGTCATTTTAAAAAAAAAAAATGACATTTTTTATGAAAAAAAAAATCATTTTGTATTTTTTTAAAAATAGATATTATTTCTTCACACATTTTTTTATTTGCTATTTATTTATTTTTTAAATAAAAAAATAAGGCAAAAGTTGAATAAGTTGAGTACCTACCATTCCTTCTTTCTCTATACCCTATAGCTTAGATTGTACACGTGTCAACCATCTAGCCGAAATAGCAGTGATAGAAGAGATAACTAAAGATTCAGGTAAGCCTCGGTAAATTGAATGTTTTGACGAGGTTGTGCGAGAAGGAAAATGCAACTTTTCTTCTTTCTTTTTCCTTTTTTTTTTCATTTTTTAAAAATTATTATTAAATATGTGTGATTAATCCTACAAATTTAATGATAATTTTAAAAAATAAGAAAAAGATGAAAGAAAAATATGTAGCACATCTGGTGGGAGAATGTCTCATGATCAACTCTCAACTACAGTAATTTAATTTTGTGGGATAATTACCTTTTACCTACTTGAACTACAGCGTCTTGACAATTTTCCTTCATGAACTATCAACTATGACTCATGATCCCATCAAACTACCATCTTAAGATAAAAAGCCCACTTCTGTCAGTCAAATGGGTTAAAATTGACCGTCAACGGTCATGTGCCATTTTAATTTTTTTTTCTTCCACTTTTGCCCTCATTTTAAATTGTTTTTATGTGTTGGATTAGAGTTTATGAGGATATAAGTATCATTTTCTTGGTCTAAAGTGAGGGTAAAAGTGAAAAAAAAAAAAAAAATAATAATAATAATAATAATAATAATAATAATTTAAAATGGCACATAACTTGCACATGACCGTTGATTATCAATTTTAACCCATTTGACTAACAGAATGAGGTTTTTTGTCCTAAGATAGTAGTTTGATGGGATCAGATGTCATAGTTGATAGTTTATGAGAAAAAAGTACTAAGGCGCTTTAGTTCATGGGGGCAAAAAGATAATTACCCCTAATTTTGTGGTGTTAATAGGTATTTTATCCTAGTATTTAATGTTGAATAATACTGCACCTTTTCTTTTTTCTTTTTTTTTTTCTTTTTTTTTTATATGTTCTAGGGGAGGGGGAATTTAAACTAATAATCTCATCTTCATGAGGCATAATCCCTAGACGATTGAGGTATCTTTTGAAGACGAACAATGTTACACCTACTTTGACTTATTTATATAATTTTTTTTCACACCTATATGTAGCTTTTAAAAGCATCATTGAATATAAGATGGATCTTTATTTAATTTTGATCCAATTGCTATGGGACAACCCATCTCTTTGTTGAAGATTAGAGTAATTTGGCCAACCCTAAAAGCCAATTTGGGGGTGATTGAACCCAATGCCAACTCCACCATTAGGCGGCCACCTAAGGCCCCCCTTCCCCCAGCCCAAAAAAAAAAATAATAATAAATATTAATAAAAAAAAATTAAAGCCCTAATTATCGTTCATATTCTTTAATTAAGGCCTTCCTAATTATGATCAATAAGTAATTTAAAAAAAGCCCCCAATTTGATAAGTCCCCCACTTAATGAATATTAATAAAAACAATTTTCATAAACAAACAAATTATAGCCCGGAATAGGATCCTTTCTATTTCAAATGAAATTGAGAGTATCCATTTAGTATAAAAATATGGGTAATGATGTAAATTTTGTTCTTCATCTTCAATGTTAAGACAATATTATCTCTCATTTTACACTAAATGAGTATTAAGCTGCCAAAATTTCGGACAACAAAAAATTAATTGCCAACTGGATCCTTTGCATGAGAAATGGGTTGCTTCAACATTCAATCCTAATTATGCTACACATGTCCACACACACATAAAAAAATATAAAATTTATTCCAACTTCCAAAATATAGGAATTATTTATCTTCTTCTCAATAATTTCATTATTTGCCAACAACTCACTCTTTAAGTCATTAAAATCATTCCATAGCCGATCATCGATAAAAATAAAAATAAAAAATAAAAAAAGTTAGTTACCAAAAACTCAATCAATCACTTACATTGTTGTTGTTGTTTTTTTTTTTTAAAAAAAAAAAAAATTTACAATTAAGAACAACAAATTTATAACTAATTTGTATTTCTTTGCGCAAATTTTAAAGTATTAGACCTTTACATCTCAAAACACCCTAGCCGCCATGGAAATATTATAGGAGGAAGGAATTTTTTCCCTTCTCCCCCGACTCTTCCTTCTTTTTTTACCTATATAATACAATGGTAAGTTTGGTGGCGCTTAAGCTCTGCAATGATTCCAGTTTGTCTTTTTGTAGATTTGCGTTCAATAGCGATCTACGGGGTGAATTTTTTTTTTTTTTTTTTTTTTTGTTGTTGTTGGGGTTTCGATTACGTTTAGTCGTTTTCCAAGATTTTGTTTACACGAAACCTTTAGAGCAGAGATCTTAGATCTCTGGTATGTCTTTTGTTTACTCTCTAATTCTTTTATGACAACAAATCAATGATAGATGGCGGAGGAATTATCAAACATATTGAAGAATTGTCGCTTATTGTAGAGACAACGAAGAAAATTGCGTTTGTTGAATCCAAAAAATAAGCTCTAAATAAATTTGTTATTAGCAATGAACAAAATATAGAGTATAATTTAGGTGAAAAACTCATAAATTAACAAGAAATTCATAAAAAAGAATTAGAAGATAATGAAATAATACAACAAAAAGATAACATAATCATTAATTTTGAAAAGGGGTGTTAGAAAATCTTAAATATAAAAATTTAATCACTAATTTTGCATCTCAATAAGCGATAAATAATGATTTTTAAGTAAAAATATAATATTTAACGATTTTAAAGAAATTCATATAATTTTTTAATAATAAATTAAAAAAAAAAAAAGTTAAAAGTAAAAAAGAAAAGTAAAAGGCATGGAATGAAAGACGTGGACGTGATTTAATATACAGAAGTAGCATCCCAAGGGTTAGCGTACACCTTTCGATCTCGTAGTTTGGTACACGGCAACGGTGATCCGGATGGATGGATCATCGATGGATGGTGGTGGGATGATGTCCATGTCCATCAAGACAATGCGTATCGTAGGTGAGGTGAAAAGGCTTGAAATTAAGTTGAAAGGCATGATGATGATGACCATTCGAGATGGCCGCTGGCTGCCGGACGCCGGAGAGAGGCCACAATCATATGACGAGACCAAAGTGGGTGGTGTTAAATGCCCCCCGTCGGAAAATCCTGGCAGAGAGAGTTGAAACTTGAAAGAGATGGGCAATGTGCGTAAAGTGGTGCGGCGCAATGATTTTCCTGCGCCGTCCCCATTTATACGCAGTGTATGATTGATTGTACCACCACTTACTGCCCCCTATGTTATCCTATAATTTCCTCGCCTTTTTTGGAAAATGCTACCTCTTCATCACCTCCCCCCTCTCCCTCTCCCCCTCCCTCCCTATTCTAGTGTGTCCATTTCCTAATCATAGGCCACGAGGAGAAGTTAAGCCACCTACCTTATCCCATCAAACTAATGAATACAAGATTATAATAAAATAAAAAAAAATAAAAATTTATAAGATTTAGGGGTCAGTCAAGATTTAACTTAATTTTCAAAAAATACCTAGGCCGAAAATTTTCAATTTTTTAATTATTTTCTTTTTAAAAACAAGAGGGTATTCCGACAAGATTAAACTAAGTATGAGAAAATTACATTTTATCTCTTAAAATTTGGAGCGATTTTTAATTCAACCTTCAATGTTTCAATTTTTGTAATGCACCATCAAACTTTTAAAATTTTGCAATTCGACCAATTCTGACTTTTTTTTCCCCCCCAAAATGCCCCCCATCCCAAGTTAAAAAAAAAAATAATAATAAATAAATAATTAAGGGGTGGCCAGCCACACTACTTGGCCCTTGGGGGTGGCCGAACTGCCCTTGACCACCCCTTAATTTTATTTTATTTTTTTTAAAAAAAAAAAAAAAAAACTTGGGATGGAGGCATTTTGGGAAGAAAAAAAAAGTCAGAATTGTCGAATTGCAAAAATTTGAAAGTTTGGGGAGGGAGTGCATTGCAAAAATTGAAATGTTGGAGGTCGAATTAAAAATCGCTTCAAACTTTGGGGTGGTATAGTGTAGTTTTCCCACGAAATATTCTATCAAAGGGGAACATTGCAAAAAATTAAAAATTTAATATCCAAAACAGAAAGTTTTCGAACATTAAAAATTCATGAGAATTTTGTGAAGTTTTCTCATATATTTATCATGGAAGGTATATTTTTTTTAAAAAAAGCTATAATTCAATTAATTTAGGAGAACTTCACAAAGGAACACTGAACTATCACGCGATTTAAAAGTACCCCATCGAATTTTAAAACTCCTCAATTTCACCCTTTAAACTTTTAATTTGCTGCAACGTATCTCCGTCAATTTTTGGACGTTAAAAAATGATAAAATAACCTTTTTATACTCCTGAAACTTTTATAAAAATCCAAATTTACCCTTAATTTTAAATTAAAAATTATTATTATTATTTTTTAAAAAAAAAATTGAGAATAATTTGATCTTTTTAATGGTTTCCGTTAGAGTTTAACATAAAAAATTAACAGAAGGGTCAATTGACAAAAGTGGAGTTATCCCATTAATTTAATTTTCTCCTAAATGACAAGGAATTTAAATTTATGGCATTTGCTTTATTATTAATTTCTCTTTTCTTTTGAAGTCCCTATATATAACCATATATGAGAATATCTTCAATGGGGTCGATGCACAAAACCCATGTTTTGTGCGCACCATTCAGCAGTTGACACATTAGCCTATTATATAAACTTAAAATGAGAACAAAATACCATAATAATTCATATTCTAAAAAAAAAAAAAAAAAAAAAAAAAAAAAAAAATTAGAAGTGGCAGCCTTGGAGGAGCATCAGCTCATGGGGGTGGCGGGTCACGGTTAGACCCACGAGTCTGGCCGTTTCTCCAACACCGGAGTTCTTTTTTTCAACCTTTAGGGTGATAAAATCCTTAAAGGGTTAACTTTTTACCTCTAGTTTTTAATTTTGAATCCAAAAACGAGTTTTGAGCCATTAGAATCCGATTTTGAGGTATTAGAATCCGGTTTTGAGGCATTAGAATCCGGTTTTGAGGCGGGACATTACGGTTTCAGGAGCATCATGGCGAGACCCAAGAAAGAGACCCAGTAGCCCAACAACCGCTGCTGGTGTTGCTTCACGATCCACCGTTGCCAAGGACCTAAGCCACCCTATTAAACCTCCAAATTGGACAGCAACGCCGCCAATTTCCACGCCTGCAAAGCCACCGATCCCTAGACAACTGGAGCCCCAGCCATGCTCCATCGCCGATCGTCGGCCCGCTGCATCGCCGGACCTCTAGACCTGCAGCATCGCTGATCTCCAAACGGCTGCAGCACCACCGGACCTCCAGACTCGCGGCATCTCGAATCTCCAAAACAGCCATAGCATCGCCGGCCACCCAATGGCCTAGGGTGGCCGCGCGGTCCACCCTAGACGGCGCCATCCAGATCTGGCCGAGGGTGGCCGCGCGCCACCCCAGAAGACCACCGGATCTCTCTCCCTCTCTCTCTGCCGGGAACTTATCGGTGGATTGGGCATGGTGC
>NC_081541.1:29913202-29958372 GCF_901000735.1 Corylus avellana | reverse complement strand
TTCTTTGTTGGTTTTGATTTATGATGAATTAATGAGAGTATAATCAGATGTATGCATACCTATTTTCTAATTTGCTACATGCTGAGTTGCCATTCATTGTGTGGGTTGCACAAAAGGTGACTTTTGTGCAACGTCCACACAGAAGACGCACTCAGTTGAGTTGTCATTCATTTTTCTTTTTTGGACGCTAAAAATGATAAAATAACATTTTTATACCCCTGAAACTTTTATAAAAATCTAAATTTACTCTTAATTTTAAATTAAAAATTATTATTATTATTTAAAAAAAAAAAAGAATAATTGAGAATAATTTAATCTTTTTAATGGTTTTTGTTAGAGTTTAACATTAAAAAAATTAACAGAAGGGTCAATTGACAAAAGCGGAGTTATCCCATTAATTTAATTTTCTCCTAAATGACATGAATTTAAATTTATGACATTTACTTTATTATTAATTTCTCTTTTCTTTTGAAGTCCCTATATATAACCATATATATATATATATATATATATAGAGGGATGTGGAGAAGATTGATCAGATTCTCGAGGTCGAGGAGATGTAAGGGTTTGTGAGAGAGAAGACATGACTTGATCAACGTTGGGATTTGAAAGAGCAATCAAGGCCGTGATTACCGCATATCATACGTCTATTACGTCTTGTACGTAATAAACTTCCTGCCAGTTTCATCTTTTAATGCTACATGCGACCTTATTGATAACTGTTCTCTCCATTTTATATTTCTTTTTTAGTTTGAATTTTAAAATTAATTTATCTAATTCTATATATAATTTCACGTTATTTAAATTCTTTTAAAAATAGGTTCTAACGTTGCCTAATTTTATATTCAGACCATGAGATAGATAATATCTATTTCATGAGATAGGTTCTATGTCTCGACACGACCTAAATTTGATATATAGACACGAATTGTCACTCCCTCGTGCCAAAGACTTTCTTCTCAAGGCCATTCCTGAAAGACTTACACTGATGAACAGAAATTTCAATTGACAGGTGAGGAGGAAAGCTCCTGGTTTTGATGGCTTTAACATTTATTTTTTTAAAGAAGGTTCGGTGATTTGGTGTTAAGGGCGGTGAAATCTACCGAAAATAATAATAAAAATAATAATTATGTAACCCTCTCTTAGCCTCTATCCTTTTTCTTTCTTTTGCTATTTTAATTTTTAGTTTTTTAAGCAAAAATATGTACATTATGGTGGTGTTATAGATGTTTTTAATAATTAGTCAATTTTTTGCTTTCCATATAAATCTAAATAAATCGGATTACACATAGTTCCCATGTAATTTATTATTTTAGCACATAAAGACATAAGATAATGAGATCATGACACATCCATTTGGATTCGAATTTTTGAAAAAAAGAAAAAGAAAAGTACCTTTAAAGACAATAATATTATCTAATTCCAAGTTGCTTGCTTTAGAAATAATTTCAGTCTGATTTTGGTTTCATCAACGTAAGGTTCCACGACTTTTGTGCAAGGAAGGTGTTATCTAAATACGTGGTTGAAGTTTATCCTGAAGAAATTGGTAGGAGATGGGAAATATTTCAGATAAAATAATTCTAAATACTCCTTTTTTTTTATTCCAGCCTTGTAAAAGAATTTGGTAGTATCCCTATGTCTTTAAATATATATATTTTTTAATAAAGACGAATCCAAATGCACATCAGCCTATTAATATAGAAGAGTATATAGTAGTATGATTTAGTTATGTAACGTACTCTCAATGTGAAAAATGAATAAAATACACATAAAACGGCTGAAAAAATCTAAGCCGTCATGATATAAGTACGTTGTGTCGGTTGGAGTGGTGGTTAGCTGCCCTATCGATCAGTGCACTTAGACCAACTTATTTTAATCCAAGTCTTATGGGTTTTATATGTAAACATCCTTCTGATCGAATTGGTGATCAGTGGTCTCCGACCCCTCAAATAAATTTTTTCTTTCTTTAATTTTTGATTTACTCATTAATCAACTTGGAAATTAATTATCCTAGAAGTACATGTTTATTTTTCAATTAATTTGATTGATAAGTGAGTTATATGGAGAATCAAGCCTAGCTAGCTAGTACAGCAAATCCTGGCCATCAATCTGGGAAAACTATCTGCCATTCAAAGGGCACTTCGTCTCCTTAAATTGATGGAACCCTTTTTTTTTTTTTTTTTTTCTCCTGTAACTTTAGCCAGGAGTAACGATAACCTGAACCATGGTCCCTAAATAGTAACCTTAGTTTTGTTCAAACCAAACTACCTCAGAACTCTTCTTTGACTTGCCTACATTTGAATGTGTCTGTCTGTGTAAGAGAAACATGGAATACTGTAGCTAGTGGCATGGTTTACGTATTCTACTTTTCCAAAGAAAAGGAATTCTAACCACCTTCCCATGAAGCATTAAGAAAAAACTCTCCCTCAAAAGATGGCTTTATTGAGAGATATTTGTTCATAAGTGGGTCCTTTTACTTTGATTCTTTGAATAATCATAAAGTTACTTTGCCTACAAATTGCCTTGTTCTTTTATTGGTGCAACGTGCCGTTAGCCAAACTTAAAGACTGCGTAATCACGATAGATTGCTATCTTAAGTGTTTCACATGATTTAAATACAATTTTAATTACGTGTATATAAGTTTTTGGACTCATTTTCCTTACAAATTGGTTTTCAAAGATGAGTTACATCCAAAGTTTATATCATTTGGTATTAAAATGTCTTTATACTATTGAATACTGATAGGTGAGTAGAACTGCTAAAAAGAGAAAATGCTACGATTGGATCAAAGTGAGTCGCTGTGAATGTCGGACACAAAGCGTGATAGTATGTTACGATCTTAAGTGTTCCATATGACCTAAGTACATTCTTAATAAGTTTTTGAACACCCTCTTTTTCTTGGCCAATTTTTAAAGATGAATAATAATGACTTGGGTAAGACCAAAAATTGACTTGTTCAAAGATGCCATGTTTAATGGGTGTTGCTACCTACCTGAGCTTAAAGTGAAGATAATGATGCCCAATTTGTTTCATACCTAATTTCAACTTTGAAACAGATCTGAACTTAGAATGTGCCCATAAACAGAGTTCATATGTCTCTTTCAATAGGGAATTTTAGGAATATTTTGGTATTTTACGTCATATGTGGCACCTGACCAAGCCAAACCCAACCATACAATTAATAGAGATGCAGAAAATGACTTTGTTTTAACTCATTTTTCGGTGGTTTGCTTCCGTGGAAAGTTAACTAAACTTTCCGAGATTGGCTCTTATCGGTGGAGGAGTCACTTGCCGACGGACGGCGATGATTAGAGCTATGCCTGTCTAAAACTAGGCATGCTTTTAAGGCATATGCAAACCATGGTTGATTTTTAAAATAGCGATTTTAATGGCTTTTAAAATTATACGTTTTCTAAAAATGCGCTGCTTGCTTGTATGCGGTTTTCAAATCGTTATTATTATTATTATTATTTTTTTCAAACGCACTAACAAATAAAATACTTTCTGAGATTTTGTTTAAAAACGTCCCTCTTGAGGATTCAAAGGAACTCTATGTTTCATGTGTTGTCAGGAAATCTAATATCCAAGTTAAAATCAGTCTTTTGTGGAACATTTACCTTGTTGAATTAGGATTATCTAAATAAACTGGAGAATATTCAGTTAGTTATATTTGACGGATATTTTTGTCTTCTAAAAAAATGAAATGACAAAAATATTCTAGGATACGGTTACTTGTTGTTGGTCTCTCTGAATGTATGACTTCTTTCTGTTGGTATTATAAGTTAGCCCAAGCAGCCAAATCACCAATGGATCTAATGTTTTGGGTCATGCAAGTAGTCTGGGTTCTAACTGAACATTTTCAATACCAGTTGAAGAAAGAGAATTATTTGTTTTTTTTTTTTTTCTCTTTTTCTCATACAATAATTTTATTATTATTTTTTTTTAAAAAAAATTAAGTGGATCAGTAGGGCCTACACCTTCGCTAATCACCCACGTGGGTTCTTCAGATTCAATTCTGATTTTTTAAAAAGTTGTATCGGAGAAGGACACAAGAATGACGTTTAGGCATTCTCTTGAAGAAATGGTATCCTACTAAAATATTTTTCCTACAAATTGAGTTGGAAAAAATTCTTCTAACTCAGTCTATTAAACTGATATCTATCCTTGAATATATACATTTTAAAAAATGTATGTGAGAATCACATTCTTTAAAAATATATGTTAGTTTAAAAGATTAAGCCTCCGTTTGTTTCAGTGTAAAATGATTTCTAAAAGAAAAAATTTCGTATTTTTTGGTGTTTGATGCGACGGAAAATAATAGTTAACGGAAAATATTTTATGTTTGACCAAAAAAGCTTATTTAATTTTCGTAAAATGGTTTCTATTTTTGAAAATCGTAAACCATTTTTCGAGTTTGACATTCTCATTTTTAAATTGATGGATCCAATCGGGACCCCACCAGAATACGGTCGGGACTCAATGGGACCCTCTAATGTCCAATCAGTTTGAATGAAAACTTTGTTCTTATTCTATCCTATGGGCCTATGAAGACCAAGGAGATCCCAGCTTTTCTTTTGGGTAAGTAAGAACCATGCTCAAAAGGCCTTTATTCGTTTTTATTGAAAGCCTGCTGAAGAGAGGAACCAAGTAAACTCACGAAATGCCTTTAGGGACTCAAATATCTTAAGACCCAATTGCCCCAAATAATGCTCAGGTTAAGGTTTTTCTGCTCTAGCATAAAAAGAGGCCTAGAACTTAACAGGTTGGGCTACTTCGATCCTGCAGTACAAATGCTCAACGAAGCCATTTCTTCTCCTTTTCCATGCTATTAAGTATACCACATCCAACTACCACTTCTTTCTAATAAGGGAAAACCGGGGAAGGGGACTTACAAAGAGGCCCTTGCCACTCTTTATGCGAAGAAAAAAAAAAAAAAAAAAAATTGGGAATGCTTCCAAACACAAGGTGAGAAATTGTCCATTTAGCAATATAGTGTCCAACAAAGTTGGCATATTTAGAAATCTTCAAAGTCTTCTAAGCCTTCTATTCTGAGATGAAGAGTTGAAATATCAATGACTATCGGTTCTGATCTCCCGTCAGAAAAGAGGCAAGGATCTTTGATGGAGAGAATAGGGATCAAGGAATCACCCTGATGCAGGAGAAAATTTATAAAACTTCTATTTTAATTATGCATGTGTGTTTTAATTTTTCTTTTAAATAAGGATTGGGAAGAGAGAAAATAATTTAATTTTTCATAATTAAAATAAAGTAGAAAAAGACAACAAAAAGATAATTGTAGAGAAGAAATTTGTATTTCTGATATGTGTTAAATTGTTCAATAGAATGGCCTATTTATAGTTGAATGAGGCCCTAAAAGAAAGGAAATACAATAATTACAAAATAATATAAAATTAGCATATTTACAATAATGAATACGATATCAAATATTTCCGTAATATATTGAGAATATTACGGGAATATAATATTGCGGAAATATAATATTCTAACATCCCCCCTCAAACGCTAGGGGGCGAAGCCAACTTGAGTTTGGAGATAAGATTATCGAGTCATCCCGATGGATGAGATTTGGTAAAGATGTCAGCCAATTGATCTGCAGAAGTGACAGAATAAAAATGTAAAATACCATGCTGAAGATGATGGCGGATGAAATGACAATCAATCTCAATATGTTTTGTGCGCTCATGGAAACATCATTATGAGTAATCTGTATGGCACTTTGTCACAATAAATAGGAGAACTAGTGGACTGAGAAACATCCATGTCGGACAAAAGCCATCGTAACCGGAGAAGTTCAGATGTAGTGTCAGCAAAAGCACGATACTCAGCTTCAGTACTAGATCGAGCAACAACAGATTGTTTCTTACTGCGCCATGAAATTAGAGAAGTTCCAAGTAAGAAACAATATCCAGTGGTAGAGTGACGATCAGTAGGATCACCAGCCCAATCAGCATCAAAGTAGGCCCGGAGCTCAAGAGATGAAAGAGAAGAGAAGTGAATACTATGAAACATAGTGCCCTTGACATAGCGGAAAATGCGAAGAACAACAGCATAATGAGTAGAACGAGGTGCACTCATAAATTGACTCACCAAATGAACAGCATAGGCAATATCAGGCCATGTAACAGTAAGATAAATGGGACTACCTACTCGCTACCTGTAGAGAGTAGCATCTGATAAAGGCTCACCATCCGTGGCTAGAAGTTTGGCATTGGTCTCAAGGGGGCTGCTCGTTGTTTTACTATCTGTCAGACTTGCTCGAGAAAGTAGATTAGATGCATATTTGGCTTGAGAGAGATAATAACCGTCATTACTCGAGGTAGCCTCAATACCAAGGAAGTAACTGAGTGTCCCCAAGTCCTTCATTTCAAAATTTTGGTTAAGGAATGATTGAAGAGCACGGATGCCTGAAATGTCATCACCAGTAATAATCATATCATCTACATAAAGAAGGATAATGATAGTACCATTATCAGTAGTACGAAGAAAGAGAGCTGAGTCATAAGAACTAGAAACAAAGCCTTGTTGAGCAACCACTGAACTGAACTTGGCAAACCGAGCACGAGGAGCCTGCTTGAGACCATAAAGTGCCCGACGGAGTCTGCAAACCTTGTGTGGCGGATGGTGATAGCCAAGTGGAGGGTGCATATAGACTTATTCTGTAAGATCACCATTGAAGAATGCATTTTTAACATCCATATGAAATAACTGCCAATGACGAACAGCAGCAATTGCAAGTAAGGATCTAACAGAGGTCAATCTAGCAACTGGAGCAAAAGTCTCCTCATAGTCAATACCATACTCCTGAGCAAATCCTTTCGCAACAAGACGAGCCATATAGCGTTCCACAGATCCATCTGCACGAGTTTTAATTTTATAAACCCACTTACATCCCACTGCAAACTTCCTAGGAGGCAAATCCACGAAGTCCCATGTATGGGTTTTAGAAAGGGCATCTAGTTCATCAGACATAGCTTTCTGCCAAAGAGGGTTAGCACTAGCCTCACGATAAGAGTGAGGTTCGTGAAGAGTAGCAAGAACAGAAAAACAATGACAATCATGGAGATGGACAGGTGGTGCTCTTACCCTATCGGAGCGATGAGGTTCATGAGAGGGCTCGGGAGTGTGTGATGCAGCAGGAGGATCCGTAGTCGAATCAGGCAAATTAGAAGCAGCCGTAAAAGGTTCATCCAAAGAGCTTGAGTTATTTGCAGATGATCCAGGAAATTAGACAATAGAGGGGTCAGTGAAGATAGAAGAATATGCAGATGAGGAATGCGGAAAGTGCATTTGATTGGTGAACATTTTATGTTCCCAAAACTCTACGTGGCGAGAGATCCAAGTCGTCGGGCAATGGGGTCATAGCAGCGATAACCTTTTTGAGTGATGCCATAACCAAGGAAGCAACACAAGCGAGAGCGGGGTTCAAGTTTAGTACACTCATGTGAAGGAAGAGTGACAAAACAAATACAACCAAAGACGCGAGGCAAATAATAGTTAGTTGTGATACCATACAAGCACTCATAAGGAGTTTGGTTGTGAATAGTCGGGGAAGGCACACGATTAATCGTGTAAATAGCAGTGAGAACAGCTTCACCCCAAAAGCGTTCAGGAAGTGAGGCAGAGATGAGAAGAGCTCTTACAGTGTCTATGATGTGATGATGTTTGCGTTCTGCACGCCCATTTTGTTGAGAAATGTAAGGACAAGAATGATGAGAAAGGGTCTCATTTTGTTTAAAATTTTTTTGAAAAGATTTCTCATTATACTTCGTAGCATTATCTAAACGAAAAATTTTGATGGTACGAGAAAATTGGGTTTGTACCATTTGATGAAAATTTTGATAAACTTGAGTGAGTTCAGAGCGATGCTATAATAAATATATCCAAGTATAACGAGAATAATCATCAAGAAAAATAACAAAATAGCGAGATCCCCCCTCAGTAGGAACAGGGGCATGGCCCCAAATATCAGAATGAACCAAATCAAATGGTGCAGAAGATGAAGACTTACTTTTATTAAAAGATAAATGTGTTTGTTTTTCAAGATGACAAGAAACACAATCAAAAGATTTTACATCTACTGATCCTATATGACCTTGAGATGCAAGAAGTTGGACACGTGGTAGAGAGGCATGACCCAAACGTGAATGCCATAAATTGGAAGAGGCAGTGAGTGTTGTGACAGTAGCTGCTAAGTGAGTAGGAGTTTGCAAGAATGAAAGCTTAAAAAGACGTCCAATCTTACAGCATGTCCCAATTAGTTGACCCGTCTGTGGATCCTACACATCAACACCCTTGTTAGAAAATGTCAACTCCAAACCTAGTTCACAAAGTTGGCCAACTGAAAGAAGATTTACTGGCAATTAGGGAACAAGATATGTGTTATCAATAGACAAATTAGGTGAAGAAATAGATCCACTATGACTAACACGTAACCTAGAACCATCAGCAATATAAATGACAGGTTTGGGAGAAAGGGCAGACTTTTGGGAAAATAAAGTGGCGTCACGGGTCATATGATTACAGCAAGCAGAATCGATGAACTATGAATTTTTACCTGATGTGACGGACAAGGCAGTAGAAGAACGAGATAGAACCTAATGGATTAATGCCTCAACGTCAGATGCAGTGAGAGTAGAGGATTGAGATGGGTTCTCAGTGTAAGATGCAGATTCAGACGAACCAGATGAAACAATTGCGGCTGTTTGTTGGAAAGGAGCTCGTGATTGACGTTTATTTTGGAGCTTATAGCAATTAGCAACAGAGTGACCAGACTGCTTGCAATAGTTGCAAATTATCTTCATGGATGAAGACTGTGGTGTGGATCGTCTAGGAGGAAATCTAGGAACACTCTGAGGTGTAGCAGCAACAACCATATCTGGAGAGTGCAAGTGCATAGTGGATCGTCGAGTCTCTTCAGAAATAAGTTCTGTTACAGCAGCTTCCAACATGGGAAGAGGATTGCGGTGTAAGAGAGAAGCCTGAGTGGGTTCAAAATCCGCACGAAGAGCCATCATGAAATGCATAAACTTTCGACGATCCCGATACTTTGCAAATATTTCCACATATTCAGGATGCTTCAGTTGAGGATTTGCAGCGGTTAATTGCTCCTAAAGACTATTAGTTTGAGAATAAAAATCAGCAATAGACTGACATGGCTCCTGACGTGTCTGATAGAGTTTAGTTTCAATCTGAAATTCTAGTGAGGCATCATAAGTACAATTGTATCGCTTTGCCAAAAACTCACAGGCAGCCTTTGCATTTCCAAGCTTGGGGAGCAAACTGTGAATGGAAGGAACTGAAGTATTGATAAACCAAGAAATAATCCTATAATTTGCACTATCCCAATCTTCAAATCGGCTGGCAAATTTGTCGGCTGACTCACCGTCTTTTTGTGTGGGTGCAACAGTTTCTCCACAAACATAACGTCATAATCTCCTCCCTCTCAAAAAAACTTCCATATTTTGAGCCCACAACATATAATTGGAACCATCTAAAATATTGTCAATGGGAAGGACAATATTATCAAGATTGGTAGACATTTTTTTTTTTTTTGGAAAATAGAAAATATTAAATAAATAAACCTGAGGGCAGTAATCCGGTGTGGTGGAGGTGCAGGTACAGCCTCAGGGAGCGATCTGGTGTGGAGCGCGAACAACAGCTATGGTGCACCCGCGAGCAATGATCCAGTGTGACACGGTACACTGGAAGGAATGCCGACTAGCAGGCAACAATCTGGTGTGGCGCAGGACCATAGACCTGGCGCGTGGAGCGTGTGCGACACGTGTGGCGCCTGATTTTCACGCTCAAACAAGATCTTCGACGCGTGGCAGCACGTTCTGGGTGGTGGCGGCGCGTGGCGAACTTCGTTTCACACAAATATTTCGATTTTGAATAACAAGACCTCTACAACTTCCGTCACATACAAAAATAACCGCAACAAGCGTTTGGTGTATTGTTGAAATAGAAAGGAACCACAAAAAAGAACGCTCAAACGGAAAAACAAGAAAATTGTACGGACAAGGAACGAAGGCTTAAAAGAGGCACCAAGAAAAATGTGGCTTTGATACCATGTAGAAAAAGACAACAGAAAGATAATTGTAGAAAAGAAATTTGTATTTTTGATATGTGCTAAATTGTACAATAGAGTGACCTATTTATAGTTGAATGAGGCCCTAAAAGAAAGGAAATACAATAATTACAAAATAATATAAAATCAGCATATTTACAATAATGAATACGATATCCAATATTTTCGTAATATATTGAAAACATTACGAAAATATAATACTGCGAAAATATAATATTCTAACAAAAGTTATGTCGATTTTCTATCGTAAATCACACTCCCAACCACCACTTAGTGTTTGTTGTGTGAACAAACTAATTTAGTACAAATGTAGTGTGGTCTATTCTGCACTAGATTGGAGATCAAAGTGAAGTGAAAGTGACAAGTTGCAGGTAGATAGACATACTTTACTAGTATGTCAATTTCATACTAGGGTTGCTGCTTTGCAAAAATCATCAAAAAATACCCATTCAAAATTTCAAAGTAAAAACATCCCTAAAGGGTCCAATATTTTTAATCAATTTTTTTTTTTTTCAATATTTTAGATCAATTTTTAGTTATATTCTTTAACATTTTTAAGCAATAATTTTAACTCCATCCTTTAATCTTGCCCCCGTTAATCAAAATCCTGTCTACGCTACTATTAACCATATAAGAGAAAGAGTGGAATACTTGATTATAACATTGAAAGAAATATGTTAGACATGACATCAAGAACATTGTATGTGACACGTAAGGAATTGTCCAAAACGTACATTCCAAATTATTTATGAAGTTTGTATTTCCTAAACTTCTAAATAAACCAACCAATCAAGACCTATAAATATATGTATTCACAGTAGCAGTGACAAAAAGATCTCTCATTTCCAATTCCCATCATCACATGGAGAGCAACCCTCCTGTGCAATATCGTTGATTTGAACTCCTGAATCATATATCACCCCCGTTTTCCAGTCTGCCGGAAGGACATTTTTCCGTGCCCAAATCCACTTCCCGTCGTACCCGGCCGTCACTACCAACCGGAATTGCAGCGGCCCCGACGGCACTCTGCTTGTGTCCCACACCGCCCCATGATTTCGACTCAAGAAACCCCAGTTCGAAGAACCAACCTGCACCAATGTTACATCAGCACGTGTCGCACAAAAGACAATCACACACAATAACACCAAAATTTACAATATATAAGCTTTTGGCTCACCTGAGCTACATCAACACTAACAATTTCTGTTTGACCACCCTGATACAGAAATTTGATGGCCAAGTAGTTTGGCTTCTGGCTTGATTCCTCTACTCTCACGGCCAAATTTTGATTCTTGTATTGACAAGGCACCCTGGTTGATGCAAACAAATAAAGAAGTTAGATTTTTTTAGCTCCATGCATTAATGTTTTCCAAAGCATCTGATGTACAATCATATGATTATGTTATGCGTATTTGACCGTTACTGTCATTTAATGTGCTTGGTTTTTTGTCCAAGGGGACAGTGGATGACTTGGCTGGGCCTACAAGTATTATTTAATGTTGGTCCACATTTGGACTTTTGTATATGGTGGGTATAACAAAACCTTTCACTAAACCAATCTTTCTTTCTAAAAAGTCAAATCGATCTATTGTTTATGATTTTGGCCTATGATAGAGCTGATAGGGAAATCTCTTATAGTCAGTTTCGGATTGCGTTAAAGGGCTTATAAAGTAATTTTAATACTTTGTACGAAATAAAGAAATAATTTATTTTTTTTCTAGGACTTTCATATCCTCACCTCTTGTATTCCACGTCTACAATCCCAAGCTTCAAAATGTGCTGGTCCAGACCCTTTTGAGCCATAGCCGTGAAAGCTCTGCTGGTGAGAACAAAGTCTGTTTGGTTATTGTTATTGAGGTCGGTCAAAATCACTCTGGTCCCTTCTCTGCTACAAAGAGTTGTGTTCTTGCATCTTATCTGCAAGAGGGTGCCTCCGATAAAAAAAAATAGTAGATAAAAAAAGCATAATTAACAAACAAAAGAAAGAAGGTGTATTGTATAGGCACCTGAAAGCATGCTCCACAGCCAGCTCCATCTTTGTAAAGGGAAGGAACCCCAGCTGCAAGGTTTCCACCGTTGAAGCCTAATGCCAAGGACCCATACCCACAAGCCCCAGCTGCATCAAATCCACAAAACAAAAACTACCCACTTAAAATCTCACAAAAATATCATCTGGGTCAATGCCACTTCGACCATTTCAAGAATCAAATCAATCAAACAAATATGAGAGAAACTAAACCAGAAGCAAAGAAGAAGAAGAAAAATTGAATCTTTTTACATGAAAGTGCTGATGCTTTAGAGAAATAGGCAGCCCTGGTTTGGTGCACGCAACGATCACAAGCAGTTGCAGATGAAATCAGAAAGAAAATAAAGCAAACGAAGAAAGCCATTTTGCTGGTAATTTGATCAGAGAAAGAGTGTGAAGGAGGAGCAATATATAGACAGAGAGTAAACAAGCAAGTAGTTGTAGATGAGTGTGGACTCCAGGTCAGATCCTTTGATATGGTTCAAGGGATTTGAATATATTTATTTTGTCAGACAATTACGTGTGGGATGGATTAAAGAAGGAAAAGCATTTGTGTGCAAACGCGTTGGACAAACAAAAATGGGATGGGGCCTCTCACCGACTCTCTGCCTTCGCAAAAACAGCTGTGCTGTGGGAACATAAGACGGGTGCTGTTGCTGTGTGATTGGCATTTATGTGTCTTTCCGACTCTCTCAATGGGTGTGTTTCTGAGGGAACAAACTTTTTGCTGTTTGAGACAACTTTACTTCCCTTGTATTCCCCAAACTCCAACACTCTTGAGATTTATTACTACTTTTTATTTTATTTTTTCTTCAACTTTTCTTCTTTTAATTTCTTTTGCACCAGAGTTTTACCAATTTCTTTTGGGGTATGGCCCCTAGGCCCTCCTTAACTAGGGTGGCAAAAAAAGTACTTGGTGGGACTTGGGCAGAATTTCTTTATGTTTGGTGATTAGGACTCTGTTTCAAGTGAATATGTTGGTACTACATTTAAAGGGGGAGAAAACTTAAAAGAAAAAAAGTTGGGTGGTGAAAATTAAATTTTGCAAGAAACATACTTATAAAAACATATATTTTAGGGTTAAAATTGGGAGTGGCCGAAGGCGTAGCACCCATTAAGGTGTTTGTGCCCCAGGTCTAACCATTGCATGAAGAGGTAATATTTATATGATGACGTGAACAAAATAATTGTTATTTTATAACAATTGGGTTATGCATGACTCAACCCTAGAGATAATTTAACTCGGTGAAAAACGCCACTTCTACTGCTTCACAAAGCTATTTATCGTGTTACGTTTAAGTCGTGTGAAGGCATTGAAATAAGACTATATACGTTAATCATAGTTCAACCGATTTGATTAAATGAGTCAGACCTTTTAATCATAACCCGTTAATTTTGTGTCGGATTCGTTGGTTGTATAAAAGATTATCAACTTAGGTGTCGCGTGTCAGGTTTAAATCGTATTGATGCATTGATATCTTGATCCATTTAATTAAACGAGTAAAACCCCTTATTTATGAGTCGATCAAAACGCTCCGATGAGCGCTTGATTTTTCTAAGGTGCTTACGTGTATGGTCCCAAGAAACACAAAGAAAAGAAGAGTTAAAGTGGATAGGTTTGGTGAATAAGATGATTCTTGTTAATGGAGTGTTAAGATAAGAACAAAGTCTACACAAACCCCACATGTAAAGCAAGAATAATGCCAAACTTCAACAGCTGTGGTGGCCCTCCTAAGGGAACCTTCCATTTATTTATTTTTATTATTATTCATATCATCCTTCTGATTTTGGTTCCGGGTTATCAGGAATTTGCAAGCAAAGCAATTAATTAATATATAATATAGTTTAAAAATACATATAAAAATGTCTTACATTTTTAACAGAGAATCACACCTACATTATTTCACAAGGGGTTTTCTGTGGTCTTTCCTTGAAGTCAAAGCTTTAAAGTGTCGGCGTTTTCAAAACTTTTTCAAGGACGGGTGGGTGTTGGTGGCATCAACATCATCATCATCATCATCATCATCACCACTTGTGTCAATGGAGTCTTGGGTGTATATCACTGCAAAGCATCATCAATTCAGAGCTCCAAGATCCAGCTGCCATTACTTTTTGGTCTGTCCCTGGAGACCAATCTTGTTCCGAAATTACATATTATATCAACTATTTAAATCTTTGATTCGGTTTGTTAATGCTTTTTAAATGATGTTTTTTTATTATTATTATTTGAAAGTAGTCTTAAATGTTTGTGTTTTTTATTATTTGTTAATATTTTTGGTTTTAATAGAGAAATCAAAAGCGAAAAGATCAAAAAGTTTATCACCATGAAAAATTGGTGTAAGCAAATAATACACTCATGAATCTCAACCTCATGTAGGAAAAATAAAACTAGAAGTTAAGGAGATTTCTCAGGGTGCTCTATTGTGGTCTAAGTGCAAGATGTTAGGTTAGAATTCATTTCATACAGGAGAGGACCCAGAGTTTGTATTGTGGAGGGACGAACTTACATGAATACATAAACACATAGTATCTCTATATATGTATTTGTGTATGTTTATATAAATTAAATATAGATCGATATCGATAGGTCTTAAATTTAATTTCATAGTAAGTTATTATTGCATACTAAAGTTTTATGTCTTAAAATAAACTAAAAATGATTTATAGGATCAAAAAAAAAAAAGAGTACATTTAGTGTGAACTCTTTCTCATAACGGAATCACTTATAGCTCTTAAAAACACTAAAGTCAAGCTAAAATAATATTGTTGCAAACCAAAAATTACTAATTAATTTGGGCATTTTCAATTTTTTGAGACTAAAAGAGGGGACAAAACTAAAAAAAAAAATTTATAAGGGGGCGAAAATATAATTTTGGGGGGACAAAACTAAAAGAAAATTTTAAAAAGGGGGCAAAAATATAATTTTGTGGGAGTAAATTAAAAAAAAAAAATTAATAACATTTTCAAAAGGTTTAGGGGGTACGAATGTCCCCCCAAGCCTCTACATGCATCTGCCCCTGATTTCATAGTTTGGTTTGAATTTCACAGCATCTAACTGTGTATATGTTATCACATTATTTAAAAATTTTAAATAACATGGCACTAAGTAGTCATGTACACCGTTAAATGCAATGTAATATGATATTACATATAGTTCCGTCAATTGAAACAAAAACAAAGATTTTCTTCAAAGGATTGTGACTTTTACATACTTTTTAAAAATGAATATAACAATTACATATTTTCAACACAAATATCAATTTAATAGATTAAATTGAAGAAATTTTTCCAAAACTCAACTCCAAAGAAACTTTCTTTTCAAAACAAAACTCGGGGCAAAGTTGTGGCACCACACTTGAAGGTTCACGTGTTGAATTGTGTGAGAAAGCATCCACCATGCCATGATTTGATTAGGAAATTGGCATGTTTTGGAAGTGGAGAGAAGATATAATAATTATATAAAGGGTTTGTGGAAAAGACCAACTGTGGAACCTATAAAATGGCCATAACCAAAAAGCATGAAGCAATCGTAGAATATGATTAGAGTTTGATAATAGGGTAATCCTAGGATGACCCTAGGCCACATCAATAGAGTTGGTGAGGGGGCTATCGTGTCCTACTCCAACCGGTAACTTACAACCACTACAAAATGAATATATGGACACTTGTCCTCATCTGGGGCCAGTCCAATATTTGGCGCAAACTCCACCAATTTCACTCAGAAAGTGAACAAATGGCGATCAGTTTCTTTTAACAGTAATGCAAATGTGACTGGCGTTTTTCTTGAATTATTACGGTTTATCGTATTCTCGTAGTTGAATATACCATTTTCACTTGTGGAACTAACCCTTGCAAGCATCATTTAATTTGAAACACCATGAAAGTATGATTGAATCTGATCACAGGTTAGAATGGAAACAATATTTGTCAAAGTTGGTAGCCTTTTATTCTTGAAACTAATCATTTTCCATATATAAAGTATCACAAGACCAAGACTTTTGAGGGCCTAGAACAAAACCATGACATAATGGAGTTGATTTTGGCTTGCTAAATGCCATGTCCTGTCACTAGAACCTAATTGTGTGAAACCAATCAAGCAAATCTGTACAGGCTCTACAATTTTTTTTTTTTTCCTAGTCCAAACAGAGGAGGGTTTTGTCACAATCTACAGCCATATGTGTGAGAGATAAACAAAGAATTGCTCTGCAGCCTTGAGGAGGAGCAAAATTTTTTGTCTTGTGTAAACTTGCCACTTAGAAAATGTCAGCTTGCCTTCTCAGTCAGGATTGAAACAAGCTCTGACTGTGCTTTTTCCAGAGCACTTGACAAATTTTCAGGCTTCCTGCCGCCTGCCTGAGCAAAATTCGGCCTGCCGCCCCCTCCCCCACCGCACAACTTAGCTATAGGCCCTATGAACTTCCCTGCCTGTACTCCTAAATCAACGACTCCAGGAGTGAATGCAGCAACCAGACTAACCTTCCCTTCACCTGGACAGGAGCCCAATACAACAGCTGCTGGATCTTGTAGCGCATCCACCAGATACTCCGCCGCGCTTTTTAGTGAATCAGCATCAGTATCATCCATGCACTCGACTAATACCCTGATATGAAAGTATTTCAAAGAGAAAAAGAAATAAAAATCATAATATTTTCTAAGTGTAAATGTTATTTTGATACTTTGGAGGTTATACTTTATATTAAACTTCGAAAAGAAGAAGATAAGGAGACATTTGATGTATCAGTCTACTTCACATCTGTAGTGTTTGAGCTCACAAATGTTTTACTAAGAAACTATAAATGATGATGGTGCAATTAATACTTCATCAAGAATGTTAGGTTTCTTGGCCTATAATGTGCATACCTTATTGAATAACTTCATATTACGCTTCCGTCACTTCACATCTATTATTTCTAGGTGAGAACTCGTACATAAAATTTAATAGAAAACACGAAGATCTTCTCTTTTGGGGTGGGGGGTGGTCGGAGAGGGAAAACTTGAAGAATGACCATGTATGTATGCAGGCACATACCTTATCTTTTTTGAGGTTCCCACTAGGAATGCCTTGCTTGCAATAATTGATGCTTTGTATTCTGCTGCTTTTGATCGCAAAGCAGAAACTTCATTTCTTGCCATCCGTAACTCCTCTAGGAGGTTTTCTACCCTGGTTGTTACTTCTTCAGCTTTGACCTACAAAAGGAAACTTTGAAGTATGTTAGAGATCCTAGTTCTATTCACAAAGGGAATGTTTTAAGCACTGGATAGCATTCAAAAGCTGGTGACCCGAAAAACAGAAAAGTGAAAACTAAGCCTACAGAATCCCTAGTACAATCAACTAGAATTAGAAAACAGCCGGAGGAAGACGGATAATGACAATGCTTCTATTTATTAGTTTCATAACATCAGTAATTTTCAGTAGGTTGAGGATTTCAACAAAGTTTGAACTCACAATTAGAACACAGACAATAAAGCAATTGTTTACTTGCCGGTCAATGAATATTGTTTGAATGTCAATTAAAAGATTGAATTCATCATTTCCTGTCTGCTTAGCCCTTTAAGACAACTTATAATTTAATCGAGTAGTGGTTTTGAGTTTAATCTTGACTCCATAATTTATTTCTTATTTCAGTTGGATATTATTCGTATTAAGCTTCACTTATTAAGAAAAAGTTTGAGCATAAATGTGAGTAAGAGTCTTAAAAATGAATTAAATGATTAAATTTACTATTTCCTATCATCTTAAGTTTTTTAAATAACCGGTGATTTAATGAATACTTTAAATGGTTCTCTTAAAACATACCATGCATTTCCAGCAAAACAAAGAGAGGATGGGCATAAGTTTTGTATTTGATAATAAGAGAGTTCATAATAATAATTAATAATTAAAAAAAAAAAAAAAAAAAAAAAAAAAAAAACTTACTTTGAGAGTCGAACATAGATTTTTCATATGGTAATCTCTAGCATTGACATATTCAATGAAAGCTTCACCAGCCACCGCTTCTATACGTCTAATTCCAGATGCAATACCCTGCTCTGAGATTATTTTGAAGCCACGTATCTCAGAGGTATTGCTAACATGGGTCCCACCACAAAGTTCCATTGATACTCCTGGGACCTCTACAACACGCACCTATAGCACATCAAAGTATTAGAAAAAAGAAAACTAATAAACTGGTTTTGTATTGCATGTCCAATATGTCTCCAAAATGTCCTGTTGAATGTTGAAATAAATATATATTGCCATGACACAACTACCTCTGGAATTTTTTGAAGTATAAAATTTATACTAAACAGATACAGAAGAAGACATCATAGAGACAATTAGTTAAGAGCATTGAAGAAACACAATAATTCAAGGGAAAAGAAAATAAAAACACTACTGGCCAAGAGTTATGCTTCTGTAATCAGGACTGTTGATTGCTATGTCATCGTGCTCGTATAAACTATAAGCTGGTAAGATTGATCAAAATTAACATTGTTGAACCAAGAATTAATAAGAACAAAAGCATCTCAAGGAATAGTCTCGAACCCTTTTATTTTGTCCTAAGATGTTACACTTTCTCAAACACACTCTTTATGAAGCATTTATGGAAGCAGCTTAGCTGAACTAGTACACAGGTAAGCCAGTGATGTTGGCAAAAATTTGTTATTAAAACATCGAAGAAGTTCAAACCTGCTCTCCATACTTTTCCCCAAACATTGCAATAGCCCCTGCACTTTTTGCGTCAGAAAGAGGCATGACTTTGGTTTGAAGAAGGGTTGCATCCCCAATCCATCTGTTGATTAGTCCTTCAATTTCCATGAGCTCACTGTCAAGAAGTTGTCGGTGGAAGTTGAAATCAAATCTGAGACGATCAAAAGATACCAATGAACCGGCTTGTGATGTTTCCTGCCCTACAACTTTCTTAAGTGCAGCTTGTAGCAAATGAGTAGCAGTATGATGAACCTGAAAAACACTAAAGAAATTTAGATAGCAAGCCAAAAGGTATGGCAGAACTCTATGCCAATAGTGAGTACCATCTATTAAACTTAGAATATTTTGACTTTTCTACCTTCCAAATCAATTTGAGGTTGAACAAAAGCGTCAGTGAATAATAACTAGTTAAACTCCCCTCTAAGTGAATAATAACTAGTTAAACTCCTCTCTAAGTCTGAAGAATGTGTTATAAACTTCATAATTTTTGGAAATAGAAAAGTTGAATCCACAGTTGAGGTACCTTAGCTCGCTGCCTAAGTTTAGCATCTACCGCTGCTTCCACTTCTCTACCAACCTCTAGAACTCCCTCTCTAATAGTACCCTTATGAACAAATATGTTACCAAAGGATTTTTGGACATCTTTTATCTCTACAACAGCTTTCTGTAGGCTTTCACCATCGTTAAAATATAGAAATCCATGATCTCCAATTTGACCGCCTGATTCAGCATAAAATGGAGTCCTGTTTAGCAGAACTTCTACATCACTTCCTTCAGAAACCTGTATCACAGGGTTCCCGTTCACCAGAAGGCTTTCCACTACCGCTCTAGCATAAAGGTTGTCATATCCAAGAAATTCAGTGTCAGGTACATTTTCTGCCAGATCTGCACCATTTCCAACTGCAAGTTTAACAGCACTATGTGCAGCCTGAGATTGACGCCTTTGGTTCTCCATTTCAATATCAAAACCATCCATATCTATAATGGCTCCACGTTCTTCAGCCACTTCTTTTGTTATCTCAACTGGAAACCCATATGTGTCATACAAAAGAAAAGCATCCTTTCCGGACAAACAAGGTGCAGTTCCATTTTCTTTTGCACTTAATAATGCATTAGCAAGCATTTCATCCAGCAATTTTTCTCCTCTCTCTAATGTCTGTACAAAACGAAGTTCTTCCCTTTTCAACTCCTCAAGAATACGGGATGCTATGTTTTTTACATCCGCATCAATAAGGGTGCTTAATTCTATTACTTTTTCCGCAACAACTGGTAAAAATGCTCCTTCAAGGTTACCCCTACCATCCCCCTTTATACCAAGCAACCTGCCAGTACGGACAGCCCTTCTGATGAGGCGCCGAACAACATAACCTCTCCCAATGTTTGATGGGAACACCCCATCTGATATGAGATATACAATTGCACGCAAATGATCTCCTATAATCTGATAACGAAAATAAATAATAGATCAATATGCCAAATAATAGATAAATATACAGAGGAGTCATGCACATTTGTTATGAAAAAGATTAAAAAATAAAAAAATAAATAAAATAAATAAAAAACGTATATGTTGACACAAGAACTTGAAAGAATTTGCAGCTTCAGAACATACTTTAAGGTTCATCTTGGTATAATCATCAGCAAGAGCATACGACACATTTGCCAACTCTGAGGCCTTCTCTATAATGGGATAAATCAAGTCGGTCTCGTAGTTGTTTGGAACCTGCAGGAAAAATATGATTTCCATGAATAGAAGTTTTGCTTGCTGGACAAGCTCCATTGATTGAAAATTTCCACTCCCATTGAAGCAGTAATTTTGCATTGACATGAAAGGAAAGAGTGTCCATTCATTATTTCTGTAATGAGGCAAACACAATCAATACCTTCTGAAGGATGCGAGCCAAACGCTCTAGACCAAGCCCAGTGTCTATATTCTTCTGTTTTAAGGGATCGAGCGAACCGTCCTCCTTTTTGTTGTATTGCATGAAAACCAGATTGTAGAACTCTATGAACCTAGTATCATCTCCAAGATCCTGCAAATCAAATTCATCCCATAATGTAAAAGAAAATTGAAAGCACTAGCATAAACTAAATCATCTTGCACCGATCAAAAAATAATGAAAAAAAAAAATGAGAAAGAGCCTATGAAAGAGTCAATTGAACTTATCCGATACGCACAGTGTCTAAAATTCCCCTCTCAGGATGGAAATCATAATAAAGCTCTGAGCAAGGACCACAGGGACCAGTAACTCCACTATTCCAGAAATTGTCATCTTCACCCATCCTCTTTATACGCTCCACAGGAACCCCCACCTGACACAAAAGCCACGGTCATAGAGTTTACATGACCATAAGTTCATACAAAAAGAAAAAAGAAAGTCATGTTGGCATTTATGAGGATTATCACATTCTTCCCACCAAAAATGATAAGATACCAAAAAAAGAGAGCAATTACAACGAGACTTTATCACGTCTCTTTGTAAAATACAGATTGAGATACATATAGAGTTACATGGAAAAGTGTATGCACACCCAACAAATAATGTTAAGAGCATATGGAGAGAAAAGCTTAATATGGGGTAATCACATATAAAAACATATAACTAATTATGATCTCTTGTTTGACAGACCTCATCACGCCAGATTTCAAAAGCTTCATCATCGTCTTCGTAAACACTAATCCATACCCTGTCAGCTGGCAATCCAAATCTGTAACCAAATAAGTACTTAGTTAATGATCTTGCAGAGAAAAATAAAGTACAATGAAATAATGTACTAACTTTTCCTTTTGTTCTGCCAGAAAAATAAAAAATGCCTGAGCACACACACAAATTGGATCTTAGCAACAAATTGCTTATATCCTTAAGAAAGTCAAGCAAAGCACTTCTTTCATCAAGGACATTTCTGCGATGAGGACTTGATTTTCAGTTGAGACAGGGAGGTCCCTGTTATAGAACATGAATATCCTGCCCTTGCTTAATTCAGCATCATATTCAATGTTTGTGTGCATGCAAGCGCGCACACACACACACACACAAGTAGCCTGGATAATGTTTCTGTTGTATATACTAACTAGTGGGTGCGGGAACAAACACACACACACACATGCACAAGCAGCCTGGATAATGTTTCTGTTGTATACACTAACTAGCAATGAAACCTTCAGCATAACAACTAGAAATCATGCTTCAAGCAAGAAGCACAACGTATAAGTTAATGAACCATTAGTGGCACAAAAATTCATGCATACTCCACTGTTGAAAGCTCCCATGCCCATTTAATTGCTTCCTTCTTGAAGTAATCTCCAAAACTGAAGTTTCCAAGCATCTCAAAAAACGTGTGATGTCGAGTGGTTCGACCTACATTCTCCACGTCATTGGTACGTATACACCTTTGTGCAGTCGTAGCACAAGGAACCTGTCTGGGAACCTGAAAAGAATATGCTAACACTGTTCAAAAGTCCTTCATTCCGATTAAATCATTTGATTCTGAGAGTTAATATTGCCTTCTTAGATTGTTCCTTTTGATTTCAATGGAAATATTTTGCGAACCTGACATTAGTTTAACAAGAAGTTTCTGCTAACCTTTCCAAGGAATATAGGCTTGAATTGAAGCATTCCAGCAATTGTCAGTAGAACTGTTGGATCATCCGGCACCAGAGAAGCACTTGGAAGAACCTTGTGACCACGGGAAGCATAAAAATTAAGGAAACGACGGCGTATAGAATCCCCACTTACAGGTAGATCCTTGGATGCCTCCCCCATCAGTTCCTCAGTCATGGGCTGTATTGATGCTGAAAAATCATGCGGTAAATGTCATATGCTTCAAAGATGGAAGCAGAAGGAAATTTTAGAAGCCCTTAATAAGAAGTTATTACACTTAAATACAGCAACCTGATGTACTGCTTGTGTGAAATTGCATGCGCCGTGCTCCCATGAGATCACAATGACCACAGGGCAAACTAATAGGAGAAAAAAGGGCAATGGTTCTCGTAAAAATACCTGCATAATCCCAAAGATCAATATCAGAAAACTCATTCGTCAACCTCAAGAACTTAGCACAATGCTTTGAAGTTCACATCAATTAATTATAACGTGCCACAACAAAATCAATTATTTAAGGGAAAGAGTTATAGTGTAAAAGCAGATTCCTAAATACCAAGCAAGTGTGGCAGATACACTCTCAATATAGAGAAACCCTATTCTATAGAATTCCGAAGTCAAAGAAAAAAAAAAAAACTTCATCTGTAAAGCAAGATGTCCTACCTCAAAATTCTCGCAAGTCCTATCAAACAAGTGTAATCCTTTAAAGAACTTGACCCCTTTCTTTTGCTAAAATCATAATAACTTCACAAAAAACAGTAACAATGACTCGATGATCCCCCGCCCCCCCCCAAAAAAAAAAAAAAACTCATCAATCTTTCCTCAGCTTCCTTTTCCCACAAACTACGAATCTGGGTGTTTTTTTTTTTTTTTTTCTCTGAAGTAGTTGATATGCTACTTTTCAGTAAAATTTTCTAGTGGTTACAATATAAATTTTACATCAATAAAATGAATTCCAGTCTTAACAATGATTGACATCAAAATATGAAGAACACCAACTTCAAATTATGAACAAAATAAAATACAAAAAGTACATCTTTTATGGAAAAGAATAAAAAGCAGGACGGAGCTCATTGAGCAAACAAGCAGTTGACAGTTTTTGGTCAAGTGGGTCTGCCGAAAATGAAACAAATTAAGCTCAAACAGCAGTAGTTATAGTAAAATCTGTAATTGGAATGGTTTCTAATCAGAGAACGAAAGGAAAAAAGAAAAAAGAAGCAGAGTTGGAGAAGAAAGTACCAGTGGAAAGCGCAAATTGGCGGTTTGGCGGTTTGGGAGACAAGCTTGAAGATGGAAATGGGATGAGAGCCTTGCCTCCATGGCTGCTGCGTAAAGAGTGTGGGAGCTTCAAGCTTTCCATGGCTGTCTCCCTGTGGTTAGTTTGGCTTTGATTTTCAAATGGACGTTTATATACGTTGGTGCGGATGGAGGTGGATAAGCGGTTTTTGAGAGGTTCACATTTCCGGAGCTAATTCAATCTTACTTACCCAAAATAATAATAATAATAATAATAATAAAAGAAAAAGAAAAAATAGGGTTGTTTCTTTTTATTTATTTATTTATTTTAGGTATAATGTTATAAATTGTATTTTTATCCAATAATTATTTCACAATGCTCTAACAATTAAATTAGTCATAGTAAAAATAAAAATATTTTGCGGAGAAGATGAGAAGCTTGACTGAGAGAGAGAGGAGCTGTGCGTGAGTTTTGAGCGTGAAGGGGAAGATTGCGTCGGGTTTAGGGTGAGTGTGTTTGAATGAGTTTGGGAAAAATGATTTACGAAATTAAAAAATGTAAACCGTTTTCCAAAAAATGTAAAGGCCTTTTTGTCAAACGGATATCATTTTTAGTTGGACTTTTATTTTACAGCACACCAAACACCGTAAAATGCCAAAAACATTTTCTGAAAAATATTTTACACCAAAACAAATGGAGACTAAGAGTTGGATGTAGCTGTCAAATTAACGTTGTTAGATAATTGTGAAATATAAATGTGATATATAGCATTTCTCTTTTTTTTTTGCCCTTTTTAATTTTTTTTCCTTTGTTGTTTTTTCCCTTTTATTTTTTAATTAATAGAATTATAACTAACCATCAAGCATCTACAAATGAAAGAGTTTCTCTGGATGGTGCAAGCTCAAATGAAGGGCCTATTCGGCTTCTAGATGACTTTTTCCCAATTGAGAAATATAAATTTCTTTACACTTGACCCGAGTTCTTTAAAATTAAAGATCTGAAAAAACCAATTAAAACACTTTAGGCTTTTGAACTATTTATTGTTGAAACTTAAGCATACTAACTTGGATATTGTCGACAAATATACTGTACACACAAATGTAGAAATGATAGGACGGGATCCTGTGTAATATGATTGTCTTATTGCACTCGGATAGTCCTATTGCACGGGATTAGAATCCAAAGAGATCAGAATAAAAAAATAAAATAAAAACAAAAAACATATATAACAAGAAACATTCATGGCCTACCTTGAAGTGTGGATTGCTTAATAGAAATCCGACATGCCCACAACCCCAACATCGGTTTGGTTTGGATAATCACATGGACATGCATTCTATCAACCTAACACAAAGGAAACAGTAGTTTGTGATGCTGTCTGGCCTTGTGGACATATATATATCATAGCCCTCCATGGCTTTCTGCAGACCACAAGATCAAGCAGAAAAACATCACCTCCATAGCTCCTCCTCCTCCTTGCTTGTTCAGATCACCCCCATTCTAATCTACAGCCATGATCAACCCGAAAAGGCTCATCGCAATGGCAAAGAAGTGGCAGAGAATTGCTGCTAACAAGCGCAAGAGGATTTCATATCCAAAAGCTGAATCTTCAGTGGCTAATAAAGAAGGTCATTTTGTTGTTTACACCACTGACAACAAACGGTTTGTCGTTCCCTTGGAATATCTCAGCCAAAACGTCTTCAGAGAGCTCTTGAGAATGTCTGAGGAGGAGTTTGGATTGCCTGGCAATGGACCTATCACGCTGCCCTGTGAAAGTGCTTTCATGGAGTACGTCGTTTCTTTGGTTCAATGGCAGATGCCTGTAGATCTAGAGAAGGCTTTGCTCACTTCTATGGCAACATGTCACAGCTCCTCATCATATTCTCTTACTCTAAGACAGGGCCAACAGCAAACACTTATTTATGGGTTTTGAAGAAATTCTTTTTTGTATGCCAGAGATTTCAGTTCTGTAAATTTTGAAGCAGAAATTTTAGTCCCATTAAACGACATACTTACATCCTTCTGTAATCAACAATGTTCTCTCACACATTTTGTATTTGGTAAAAGCAGAAATTTCTCAACATATTCGGCTTACAAAATGCTTCAATCTCCCACACCCCAATTAACCCTCTCTCGGAGTAGGATTGGAAAAATGTTTGGAGACTGAAAAGCCACCAAAGATTTGAGACTCTTTTGTCATTTCTCTAGGGTTCTTTTGAGGCTCTCCTCATAGCCTTTTGACACAACGAACCTTGAAGGGTTGTCCATGGATGATTGGATTAAGAATATCATTCGGCCCTTCCCCTTTCTCAAGGTAAAGGAGGGCTCATATTACCATTTCCAACTCTTTGCCTTCGATGCACAGAGAGAGAGAGAGAAAGGGAGAGGGAGAGAGTGATTATACTTTAATCCCCCACCCATTTTGGTGGGTTTCTAACAGAGGCTATGTTAGTATTTGTTTGATGATGGGTGACCTTTTTTGCCATGCTAAGTGAAGAAAAGGATAGCTCAGAAAATTGACCTAAAAGAAGAAGAAGAAGAAAAGGATAAATATGTTCTAAGTGGGTAATCTACGCTGTACATGGAGATGGAGAAACGTAATAATATTACGAAAGGACAATTGTTAAAATCGGAATGGCAGTAATAGGTTTGTGCAAAAGTGCATAAGAGAACACCAACAATAAGGACATATTGAGGTTTTAATAGCAGATTTAATTTTCTGTTATTGCTGATAGTTTATGGCATATACAATATTACTAAATCACAAATTATGGAGATGACAAGAACACTCTTCAGATACCAATCACCGACCCAGCAGGTTGCAAAGAAATCCAGGTTCATTTACTCATGGGTCATCATCAATATCATTATTTGAAATTGATACAAACCTCATATAGAACACACTCCTAAAAACGGCTTGCAAGAAAAGCGTGCCCATGTAGAACACTTAGCATCGTACCAGACATTACCCACACATCCCCCACAAACAGAGAGAGCGAGAGGAACAGAAGTCAGAGTCTTTTGATCACATAGTCACCATTTAATTGGTGATAGTAAGAATTATTAATCAAACAAATATAAATAAATAATACCACAGAAAACTCAAACCAAAACTTGAGATAATGGATCATAACACAAGTATAACGCTTTGCAGCTTCATTTCGAATAAAGCATTTCTCAGCATCAAAAACATAGAAAAATATTCTACACAACCGGAAAATGTAATACATTATTACCACATCAAACATCAAATGTACAGAGGCATTGTGCACTGTGCAGCATCTACTAGTCACCGTAGGTATTCCAATCATATTCTACAATTTGCAGCTGAAAAAGAAAATAATGCAATCATATGTTAAAATATGTTACTTGACAATGCATATATTACAAACTAGTACACCTTAAAGCAATGGGTTGGACTCTTCCCACTGTTAGGGAGAGGGCCTGTGAGGTCTACTTGATTCTTTTTTTACTTTAATCCAAAAGATAACATGAGTTTCAAAACCAAGCAGATCATGGATGAGATCCATACGATTGAAGAACCCCAAATCAAGGTAACGAAGTAAACCAAAGGCAGGTGATACAAAGAAAATTTGACTGCTTTTATGATGAAAGTAACTGACATATATTTTTTTGATAAGTAAAAGTAACTGACATATCCAGGTATAATTTGGAAAAGCAGATATTTTTAGGCATTGATATTCTTTTTTTTAGCCACAAAGAGCTGAACCGATATGAAGGGCTAAAGGGGTCGTGAAAAGTTGAAAAAGTTAACTGTCTTAATGAACAAGTGTATTTTTTTTTTTTTTCCGCATAAGAGAATTGGTGTACTCACTGCAGTAGACAAACTGGTTGAGATCAAGAGTCACCCTGCCTTGCTTTGCTGTATCAAATGAATTGAATAAATTCCTGAAACAAACAAGATTATAAGAACATAACCAATGTGGCAAGTAGCATGATATATTTTAAGATTAGAATATGGTTTGATTTTAACTTCTTTTTTCCAGATTCAATGGGTCTCACTCCAGATAAAGCACCTCTAATGGCATAGGAGTTTACATGTGCCAATGTGGACAATTTGGTAGAATTAAACCTAGAAGAGTAGTATCAGACCAATCAAATATAAGTCTAAAACCAGCCATGGGCACCATGTATACTGACCACACAATTGCGTTATATTATCACCCACATTACACCAAGTTTAAAAGATGCAACATCAAACATACACTTTGTGTGAACATAAGGATTATTTACCGAGCGGACTGTAAGAATATACAAAGAGATATGAAGTCATCCAGCCGAAATCGCCCATTCTTCTTTTGATCAAAGCTCTGAGAAATCAAGGAAAATCTTGTAAGCATTTTCAACTTAATCAAACCAACTTAACACTTGGATCTTTAGATCATATTCTCACCATTGGAAGTAGTGACATGGATTTTTATTTTTCTTTTCTTTTCTTTTTCAGAGATAAACAAAAAGACATAGAAGGAAGTATTCTAACATAAGCCATTTTAAAATTGCACAACAGCTGAAAATTTAAAATGTGGAGAAACGAAAGGCAGAGCATTAAACAGTTAAAAGCATAATCAGTAAAAATTAAAAAGATTTGAAAGGTGCTTGCATGTAAATTCAAAAAAGAAGAATGAAAAAAGTGTTACCATAAACATAACTGAGCTACAATTTCCAATATCCCTATTTTTAAAAATAGTAATAATTGAATAACCTCCCTAGTCCTTATCCTCTTCATTGGATAAAAGATGACAATACAGATCAAGAAAATAATTATGAAATTAGGTCCAAAATCAAACTTCTGAATCATGATTATTTGAACTTAAGAATATTTTAGTTAAAGATATGCCACATGTAGCAATGATGTAGGACAAAGAGCATTGACACCAAATCAGTTGTAAGATGGCAGGGACCAGATGTTTCTAGGGTTTCTATTCAGGCTACAAACGTTCGAACTTTTTTGAACAGTTTTAAAGGGCTGAAAATAGGAAGCAAAGTTGCAGGAGTTTCTGGGAAAGGAACTTGTTGTAGGGTTTAGGAAGAGGTAAGGTAAGGTTTCATGGTATTAAAGGTGGGTAGAGTTAGGGAATCCAGGGTTTTTTCTAACACAGCAAGGTATAGGGTAGAGTTTGGAGGAGAAACAAAGAAAAAAAGTCAAGCTTTTGGGCTGCTATTCTGTGGTTGTGAACAGTAAGCTGGGAACAGTATGATTGAATTCTTCGGTAGTTTAGAAGCAATTTAATGCATAGGTGATTTAGGGTTTTATAGCTGGAATCTTAGGGTTTGATTGGTGCCTGAATCAAGCACTGAAAGATTGTGCCCACTCATTTGAACGTGTGCCAACATGCACTAGTCTGCTGTGCAATGACTGATGCTCAAAGACATGAATGTTATGACTTCATCATTTCAAATTCCTATCATCAACCCAAAATTTATGCTATTCAAAAGATAAATCTCCCTAATACATTTTCTTGAGCAACTGGGGGGAAAAACTAACAGTACAAAAACCAAGACCCTTAATCAACATAGTTCTGGACATCATTTTTCGTAACAAAAGTTTCTATTCTTGTTTGTCAAAATATAAACTTTACCTCACAAACTGAGTAGAAAGCAGGCGAGTCCAATGAGAAACCAATCTTCACCAACGCCTGTAACCATTGAAGTTGACCAAAAAAAAAAATTGATATTTTGGCAAAAAATATAGGAGGGGAATCACACTGTTTCTCATCAATAGTAACAAAATGAGGTACAAGGAAACCTCATTGATTCATCCAACCAATTGAGATTTTACATGTCTACAAGAAACTACCTCATTTACGTCACCCGGAATAATATACCCACGACCCCTGGAACAATGACCAAATATGACAAGACAGTTAGGGCAAAAAGATTATACTTCATTACATCACATTACATTAATTGATACTACAAATCATTTGAACATGTTAATACAATGTTGAGCACAAAACCGAATAAGCTTCTAAAAGCAAGAAAATCACCTCTCCAGGTCAGAGAAGGCCTGTTGAACCTGCGAATGACATGGATAAATACTGCAAAACTTAATAATCCAATTTGGTTAATGAAATGGGAAACGAACTGCTGTTAAAAAAATTCTAACACCTTAAGAAGGAACTTGTTGAGCGCAATGAATTCTGAGAAAAACACAAATTTACAACAATAGAATTAGAAAGACAATCAAGTTTAAAGCTTAAGCACCAAAATGAATCAAAGTGCAAGAAAATCATCATCAATCATTTCGCTCACCATCGAAGCTCATCGTGCCGTTCCTATCAAAATCGTACATCCTGCATCAACCACAAAACAAATCAATCTTATACTATTCGTCCGTACACACATACATGTATATATATATACACACACAGTAGAATCAGACCTGATCATCTGCTGAACGACGGAGAGAGAGAAGTCGAGGTTCCCAACCGCCAGAGCTCCCTGGAACGTCGTCGTTTGGGTTAAAATAAAAATCAATTGGTTAGTAAGTACAGAGGATTAGGGCAAAGAAGAAGAAGAACCTTGAGCTGAGGCGCTGTCAGGCTTCCGGTTTTCTCCGAGTCCACTCGCCCGAACCACTCCCTCAGAATCGCCGTGTTGTCCATTTCCGTGGATGATCTCCCTCTCTCTCTCTCTCTCTCTCTAGTAGTACTTCTAGTCTTCTATACAGTAACCGATTAGCTGTTAGTTATATTCATTGTCATATTTTTGAGATGGCGTTATAATAAAAATTAGTTTTTAATTTTTTTAAGTGTAAATGTAATGAATAATTTTTATTTTCACGTCATTAAGATGTATACTTGTATTATAGTAGTAAAATGGTCAATTAAGAGGAATGCTAGACTTACAAACAAATTTTACAGAAAATTTTTTAACAATCTGATGTGGCACAATATGATTGGATATAAGATAATTTCAAATTTTGAAAAACTTAATCAGGTTGAGCTACATCAATTTATAAAAAAATTTCAATAAAATTTGTTTGTAAGCCTAACACTTCTTGTCAACTAAATAACAATTTTCCGTACATCAGATATACACCAAATGAACGTGTATAGATCTCATTAATTCAAAGAGTCGGTAGGAATTACCACCTCAGTAAAATGAAATAAAATAATAGTTTCTAAACATTATTTCAAATAAAAACTGGATTTTATAGGAAAATACAATTTTGGAAACTAATTTTATTATTAAAATTTCAATTTTGTAATGAAATAATTTTTATAATTTAAAAAACACACGCCAATATTTTTATGATCTTTGTTAGTTTTTGTGTTGGCTTAATTCAGTTCCAAAATGCATATGCTACTGTTCACGGCTCAAACACTGATATAGAATGCTCAGAATCCAATCTCCACCGTTCATAATGTAGATTCATGTGTTATGAACGTCCCTGCAAAATTTCAGCTCAATCGGACCACAAACGCCCATCGATCGGAGTTGTTGATGAAGACTGGACAGTCCGGGTCCGGACCCCATTTCCAGAAACTTGATTTTTCAAGCAGGGTCCGGACCTCAATTCCCCGGGTCCGGACCCCAGTTCCCGAAAGTGCATTTTATGAGGCCTGTCCGGACCTCAGATCTGCAGGGTCCGGACCTGGCTGACTTATTAGGGTTATTTTCTATTTAAACACGATTTTGCTACATTTACAAGTACGTATTTTATTGAGCAAATATCTGGGTGCTTAGAGAGAGAGAATTTGTTCTAGATTATTGTTGAAGAGAAAATACGTGAAGCCAATCGGAGTTCCGGTGAAAGGAAATCTTTTAGAAGAATCGTGCCAGATGTTCTGGAAAGGGCTACTGAGGTAGAAGTCAAGTGGGTCACTTGTCGTGTGCAAGGAAGAGTCAAAGGTTTTGTTATTCTTCTTGTATTCCTTATTCTTCTATATAGTGAATTGATTTCCTGGGTTTGGCTGCCCCGGAGAGGTTTTACATTTAGAGAGTTCTCTAAATGGTTTCCTCTTCGTAACCAAATTTCTGTGTTCTTGATTGCATATTTCATATCAGTATTTGGTTGATTTTTTAACTGCTAAGTTAGATCTGTTTTCTGGATATTTTCTGTAAAACTCCTAGACGTGTGAGTAGGTGATAATTGGAGTCGTTTTAGAATTTTCAATTGGTATCAGAGCGGGTTCACTCTGTGAAGGATTTATTTCCTGAGTGTGATCCGAGACTCCATATCAAATGTCTCATACTGTTGCTCCTAATTCTCTTCCCGTCTTTGACGGAACAAATTATACGCTTTGGAAAATTCGTATGAGAGCATATTTTAAATCCATTAACGTTTGGCATATTGTCGAATCTGGATGGACACGTCCAGAAAAAGCAATAGCTGAATGGACAACAGAGGAAAAGAATAATGCTTCTGCGAATGACAAAGCTATAAATGCTATTTACATCTCTGTTTCAAATGAGGAATTTTCTAGAATTTCTAGATGTGAAATAGCTAAGGAAGCCTGGGAAACTTTAGAAATCACACATGAAGGAACTAAGGTTGTTAGAACTTCAAAAATTCAAATGTTGGTTTCTCAGTTTGAGGAGATTAGAATGCAGGAAGATGAAACTTTTGATGAATTCTATTCAAAGCTTAATGCCATTAGAAACTCTACCATTAATTTGGGAAAGAAAATGGATGATGCTAAAGTGGTGAAAAAAATCTTAAGATCTTTGCCTGAGAGGTTTATTCCCCAAATTGCTGCTATACAACAGAGCAAGGACTTAGATACTATGAGAGTAAAAGAACTTGTAGGTTCCCTTCAGACCTTTGAGTTAATTCTTCCTAAACACAAGAACTCCAAGAATATTGCTCTTAAGGCAAAAAATGTTAAGGTTGACTCTTGTGGTTCATTTGATGAGGATTCTGGAAATGAGGAAGAAATTGCTATGTTTGCTAAGAAGTTTAGGAAACTCTTTAAAGCCAAGAAAGGAAATTTTAGAAATAGCAATTCACAATTTTCTGAGAAATCTAGAAATGAGAATGTTGAGAAAGGAAAGTCACCTAGAGGTATCAAGTGTCACGAATGTGGAGGACATGGGCACATTCGTGTTGACTGTGCTAACTTGAGAAAGTCAAATGGCAAGGCATTTAATGTGACTCAAAGTGATGAGTCAGACAAGGACGATGCTGAACAAGGAGTTAATTACTTAGCATTTTGAGTTAGTTATGAGAGTGAGCATGAGAATAGTGAGTGTAATTCTCAAGACAAACAAGGTGTGTCCGATAATGATTCGGAAGAAGAAGATGATTTGCAAAATGCTTATAATAATCTCTTTGTGGAATACACTAAACTGAAAAAGCTGAATAAGCAGCAATTGAAGAAACTCAATGAGGTTAATCTTGAAAATGATCAACTTTCTGTCACCTTAACTGATTCTTTTGCTACTCATAATACTTTGATGTCTGAAAATCAAATGCTAATTGCCAAAGTGAAATCCTTAGAGAATGAACTGAATGAATCAAAGAATCATTTAACAAAATTCTCTAGTGAAAAGCTAAATCAAATGCTACATAATCAGAAACATTCGCTTGATAGAACTGGATTGGGTTTTGATAAATCTGCTATTTTATCTACTAATGTTGCTTCTTCTTCAAAGATGATTTTTGTGAAACCAGTGAACAAAGAAGATAGCTTGGCTGAAAAGAAGGTAATTTCTCCTCAAATTTTCAAAGGTGGAAAAGGTAATGGAACTCTAACTGATTCCTATATGTCTAGTTCTAAGTCGAGAAGTATGCACATGTTAAGGAACCAACCTTCTCAAAGGTTTATTCCTACGTGTCATAACTGTGGTAAGTTTGGACATATTCGTCCTACGTGTTTTCAGCTTAACAGTCATAGGTCTAAAAGAGAATATTTCCATTCTAGAAATAGTTATGAGAAATTATTCAACATGATGAGAAACGTAGTAACACGGTTAGATGTCTTGGATAAGAGTCACACAGTTGTCCCTGATGTGAAGAAAGTTTGGGTCAAGAAGATTAATACCATTCACCCATTGAGGGGGAGTGGTAATGGACTCACCTAGATTAGGTGGGCACATAGACCATGCCTAGAAATTGAGCATATTGATATTTGTCTATAGCTGTTCTAGGGCATTTTTTTTTCTTAATTTTTGTTTGCTTTGTTTTTATTTTCTTTGATTATTTTTTATTCTTTTAGATTGTTTTAATTGTTAGATACTCAGTTTCTCATGTCTTGTGCTCAAATGAATATTTTACATATGAGTGGGGTCAATATTTCTGCAATTTACATCTATTGCTCCATATGTTTCTGATATACCTTGTTTTTCTGAAGACTGTTAAAGGAGTAAGAGTCAGTTTTTCTTATGTTCGAAATTGTGCACTTTTTGCCCCCATTAGGTTTAGATTTTTGTTATATGTTTGGAAATTTGGAGAAAACATTTTGTTTGGAAGATAGGCAGTGTAGAATCTTGCCACTTGACCAACTCGTTAGTTGAACCTAGCTCCTAAAAATTCCACCATTTTCCAAAAAAAAAAAAAAAGGGCATAAAATAAGCTCAGATGATTTCATTTTGCTTCTGTCTGTCCCTAAAGAAAGAATCAGTGATCAAATCATTGCGGAAATAGATGATTACTAAAGGACATGGTAAACGAAAATGATCAGTCTCAGGGGGAGTGTATCGGATGAGGGAATCTAGGTCCTAACATTATAAGGTTTTACTGTGGTTTGAATCAGACTGCTGGTCTTCCTTTACAAAATGTCTGCCTAGATTTACTTTTCATTGATGAAATCTTAGTTAATGGGAGTACTCACACACTACACCATCACATGAGATTTCTGATTATTGCCTACTTGACTGCATTCACAGACCAAGGTTGTGTCATGCATATGGTACATTTACGGTGTAAGTGTAGCTTGTTTATCACTCCGAATTGTTCAGATATTCATACGAGCATGCATGATCTATTGCTTATCTATACAAGTTTTCTTTGGTGTTTTGTTTTTTTTTTAAAAAAAAAAAAAAGAAAAAAAAAGAAAAAAAAAGGAAAGCTTTTGGATATTCATTATGCAATACATGAGTCATTGATGTGTTATCATGTGTGTTCATTTAACTTTTAAAGGGGGAGAAACATGCTTTGCATTTCCAGTTTCCTGTTGTTAATTGAGTCATACATTGAGGGGGAGTTTTGCTGATGTTTTTTTATAATCACGCATCATTTTTTTTTTCATGAGTTTTATTTATGTCTTCTTGTTCCACATATGCCTTGATGTATTTTGTGAAGTGTTTCAGGAAACATGAAGACCTTTTGTCATTCTGCGACAAAAAGGGGGAGTAAATATGGGGAGATGATGGGATTGGCTCGGCATTTTGGTTTTGTCACCGAATTGCCAAAGGGGGAGTTTATTAGTTCTTGTGTTGGCTTAATTCAGTTCCAAAATGCAGAGGCTACTACTCATGGGCTCAAACACTGATATAGAATGCTCAGAATCCAATCTCCACCGTTCATAATGTAGATTCATGTGTTATGAACGTCCCTGCAAAATTTCAGCTCAATCGGACCACAAACGCCTATCGATCGGAGTTGTTGATGAAGACTGGACAGTCCGGGTCCGGACCTCCAGAAGCCGGGTCCGGACCCCATTTCCAGAAACTTGATTTTTCAAGCAGGGTCCGGACCCCATTTCCAGAAACTTGATTTTTCAAGCAGGGTCCAGACCTCCAGAGGCAAGGTCCGGACCCCATTTCCCGAAAATGCATTTTATGAGGCCTGTCCGGACCTCAGATTTGCAGGGTCCGGACCTGGCTGACTTATTAGGGTTATTTTCTATTTAAACACGATTTTGCTACATTTAGACGTACGTATTTTATTGAGCAAAATCAGGGTGCTTAGAGAGAGAGAATTTGTTCTAGATTATTGTTGAAGAGAAAATACGTGAAGCCAATCGGAGTTCCGGTGAAAGGAAATCTTTTAGAAGAATCGTGCCAGATGTTCTGGAAAGGGCTACTGAGGTAGAAGTCAAGTGGGTCACTTGTCGTGTGCAAGGAAGAGTCAAAGGTTTTGTTATTCTTCTTGTATTCCTTATTCTTCTATATAGTGAATTGATTTCCTGGGTTTGGCTGCCCCAGAGAGATTTTACATTTAGAGAGTTCTCTAAATGGTTTCCTCTTCGTAACCAAATTTCTGTGTTCTTGATTGCATACTTCATATCAGTAATTGATTGATCTTTTAACTGCTAAGTTAGATCTGCTTTCTGGTTATTTTCTGTAAAACACCTAGACGTGTGAGTAGGTGATAATTGGAGTCGATTTAGAATTCTCAATTGGTATCAGAGCGGGCTCACTCTGTGAAGGAATTTTTTTCCTGAGTGTGATCCAAGACTCCATATCAGATGTCTCTTACGGTTGCTCCTAATTCTCTTCCCGTCTTTGACGGAACAAATTATACGCTTTGGAAAATTCGTATGAGAGCTTATTTTAAATCCATAAATGTTTGGCATATTGTTGAATCTGGATGGACACGTCCAGACAAAGCAATAGCTTAATGGACAACGGAAGAAAAAACTAATGCTACTGTGAATGACAAAGCTATAAATGCTATTTACATCTCTGTTTCAAATGAGGAATTTTCTAGAATTTCTAGATGTGAAATAGCTAAGGAAGCTTGGGAAACGTTAGAAATCACACATGAAGGAACTAAGTTGTTAGAACTTCAAAAATTCAAATGTTGGTTTCTCAGTTTGAGGAGATTAGAATGCAGGAAGATGAAACTTTTGATGAATTCTATTCAAAGCTTAGTGCCATTAGAAACTCTACCATTAATTTGGGAAAGAAAATGGATGATGCTAAAGTAGTGAAAAAGATCTTAAGATCCTTGCCTGAGAGTTTTATTCCCCAAATTGCTGCTATACAACAGAGCAAAGACTTAGACACTATGAAAGTAGAAGAACTTGTAGGTTCCCTTCAGACTTTTGAACTAATTCTACCCAAACTCAAGAAAACTAAAAACATTGCTCTTAAAGCTAAAAATGTTAAAGTCAATTCTAGTATGTCGTCTGATGAGGATTCTGGGATGATGAAGAATTTGCCCTGTTTGCTAAAAAATTTAGAAAATTTTTTAGACCCGTGAATGGAAGATTTAAAAATCGTGACTCAAAAACTCTTGTGAAACCTCAAGGTGAGTTTAGAAATAATCCACGTGAGAACTTAGAGAATGATCAGAAAGATAAGTTCACTAGTGGACGAAAATGTCATGAATGTGGGGGTAGGGGTCATATTCGAATTGAATGTGCTAATCTGAAAAAATCCAAAGGTAAAGCTTTCAATGTCACTCAGAGTGATGAATCGGATGATGAAAAATCCGAAGAAGATGTTGAAGGAGGAGTGAATTATTTAGCTTTTACTGCTTCTTATGATAATTATTATGAGACTGTTAACTCACCTCACATGATAAATTAATCTGAAATTGAATCTGATGATGAGGTTGATTTACAAACTGCTTATAATAACTTGTTTATGGAATGTGATAAATTGAGCAAGCTGAATAGGAAAAATCTGAAAAATCTGAAAGAAGCTGAACTTGAGAAAGAAAGATTAATGAAATCTATGGATGAATGTTTAGCTATTCGAAACACTTTGACTTCTGAAAATCTCATGCTGATTGCTAAAGTGAAATCTCTGGAAAAGAACTTGAATGATTCGAATGATCATTTAAAGAAGTTTTCTAGTGATAAATTGAATCAAATGTTAGGAAATCAGAAACATTCACATGATAGGACTGGATTGGGTTTTAATAAACATGTTAATGCATCTTCTTCAAATGTTGCAACCACTTCAAAAATCATGTTTGTGAAACCTAAAATGAAAAATGTGGAAATTGAGAATTCTTGCTTACCTCAAGAAAGTTTAGAAGATGTGACCAAGAAAAATAAATTGAAATTCAAAGTTCCGATAAGGACTAACTTCATTCCTACGTGTTTTCACTGTGGTGTCAAAGGTCATACTCGTCCAAACTGTTTTCAAATTAGGGCTCAACAACCATGGTCTCAGAAGAATTTCCCTAGAATAGATGAACCTGGAATTGGAAATCAACTAAAAGTTTTAACTGCTCAAGTGAAACTTATTAGTGAAAAGTTAACTGTTTTGTCAAATTCTGTTGATATAAAAGATATGTCTAATTTAATTGACAAAAATGTGCAAGTTCCTCCTCAAAAGGAACAGGTCTAGGTTAAAAAGAAGGATCATCTATGTCTTGTTGCTCATACTGCCTTAAGTGTGCTTAACTCGTGTTTGTGGTTTCTGGATAGTGGTTGTTCAAAACATATGACAGGTGATAAGTCTCTATTCAAAGAGCTTAAAGAAGGCAAAGGAGGTGGAAGCATCACTTATGGAGATGGCAGCAAATCGAAGGTGATTGGTCAAGGAATTGTGAAAATTTATGGTGCCCCTACTCCACAAGAAGTACTGTATGTTGAAGGTCTCCGGGCAAATTTATTGAGCATCAGTCAATTTTGTGACTATGATTTAGTGGTCCAATTTTCCAAGAAAGAATGCAGCATATTTGACTCTCAAGGAAAATGGTTGATGGGAGGAAAGCGCACTGCTGACAATTGCTATTGTCTCTCCTCAAATTCCCAAATAAAATGCAATAAGGCAACACTGGACATTGGAGAATTGTGGCATCAACGGTTGGGGCATCTAAATTTTCATGATCTGGTCAGAATTTCTAAGACAGAAGCCATAGCTGATCTACCAAAGATTCATCAGGCTGATAAAGGAAAGTGTGGCCCATGCCAATTGGGGAAACAAACTAGAACTCCTCACAAAAAGATCTCAGGTATTGTTACCTCTCGAAACTTAGAGCTTCTTCACATGGATCTCATGGGCCATACACGGACAGCTAGTTTGGGAGGCAAGAAATACATTATGGTGATCGTTGATGACTTCTCTCGATACACATGGGTAATTCTGTTAAGAGAAAAATCTGAAGCCTTTGCACAAGCTCAGATCTTGTTTCAAAAAATCCAAAATGAACAAGACTGTCTCATCAAGCGGATCCGAAGCGATCATGGCAGAGAATTCGAGAATTCAAGTTTTGAAGATTATTGTGCTGAGCAAGGTATCAAACAAGAATTCTCATCCCCCATAACTCCTCAACAAAATGGAGTAGTTGAACGGAAAAATCGAGTCATACAAGAAATGGCTAGAGTTATGATACATGCTAAAGATTTGGCACAACATTTTTGGGGAGAAGCAATCCATACAACATGCCATATTGTTAATCGAGTTTTTCTGAGACCTACAACTACCAAGACACCATATGAGCTATGGCGAGGAAAGAAACCCACTGTCAAATATTTTAGGGTGTTTGGAAGTACCTGTTACATTCTTCGTGATAGAGAAAACTTGGGGAAGTTTGATGCAAAGAGTGACGAAGGAATTTTTCTTGGATACTCTAATACAAGTCGAGCCAGTCGTGTGTATAACAAAATAACCAAGACAGTAATGGAATCAGTAAATGTTGTCATCGATGATGAAACTACCAATGACCATTTTGCAGAAGAAGAGCCTCAGGTTGAGGGGGAGCAAGTTGATATGTCTGATAAAACTCATGAATCTCTTAGTCCGAACAGCTCAGCAGTCCATACTCCAATAGCTTCAGATACTGAAGACATGACTCCTTCACCAGTTCCACATGTGATCTCTCATGCACCATCTTCTAGAGTCAAACTTAATCATCCTAGAGAAAATTTGCTGGGAAATGTTAATGAAGGATTACGACTGCGAAACAGGGTGGTCAATCAAGTTACTTACTCTTGTTATCTCTCTCAGTTTGAGCCAAAGAAGGTGAATGAGGCATTAGAAGATGAGAGTTGGGTGGCAGCTATGCATGATGAACTCAATCAGTTTGTTAGGAATGATGTTTGGAATTTGGTTCCAAAACCAAAAGATCAGAATATCATTGGCACTAAATGGATCTTCAAGAATAAATCTAACGAGCATGGTACAGTGATAAGAAACAAAGCTCGATTGGTTGCTCAAGGATACACTCAAGTTGAAGGAGTGGATTTTGATGAGACGTTCGCACCAGTAGCCAGATTGGAATCTATCAGAATCTTGTTGAGCATCTCATGTCATCTCCAAATCAAATTGTATCAGATGGACGTTAAGAGTGCTTTTCTTAATGGCATTCTTCAAGAAGAAGTGTATGTAGCTTAGCCAAAAGGGTTTCAGGATCCAACTTATCCAGATCATGTTTACAAACTGAAAAAGGCGCTTTATGGATTGAAACAAGCTCTGAGAGCTTGGTATGAACGTCTGACAACATACCTTATTGCACATGGTTTCATCCGAGGACAGGCTGACCTTACATTGTTCATCCGTAGGAAAGGCAGTCAACTTCTCATTGTCCAAATTTATGTAGATGATATTATCTTTGGCTCTACAGTTGACTCACAGGCTCATCAATTTTCTACAGAAATGAAACAAGAGTTTGAAATGAGTATGATTGGTGAATTAACCTATTTTCTAGGTTTTCAAGTCCAACAATCCAACAAGGGTATCTTTGTGTCTCAACCAAAGTATGCCAAAGATCTTGTAAAGAGATTTGGGTTGGATGGAAAAAGTCATGCTCGCACACCCATAAGTACGAGTATTAAGCTGAGTGCAGATGTGGCTGGGAAATCCGTTGACCAAACCTTATACAGAAGTATGATCGGTTGTCTCCTTTATCTTACAGCTAGTCGACCAGATATATCTTTCAGTGTGGGTGTATGTGCTCGATTCCAAGCTAATCCAAAGGAATCCCATTTGACAGTTGTTAAACGGATTTTCAGGTATGTAAATGGCACGATCAATTTTGGAATTTATTTCTCTACTAATACAAATCTTGAACTTGCAGGATATTCTGATGCTGACTGGGCTAGAAATGCTGATGATCGGAAGAGTACATTAGGCGGATGTTTTTATGTGGTAACGAATTTGGTTGCTTGGATGAGTAAGAAACAAAACTCCATCTCTCTTTCTACTGCTGAGGCCGAATATATAGCCGCTGGGAGCTGCTGTACACAGCTCATCTGGATGAAGCAACTTCTTGCGGACTATGGATTTGATCAAGGAAAAATGATTGTCTACTGTGACAATACGAGTGCCATCAACATCTCAAAGAATCCGGTTCAACATTCACGCACGAAACACATTGACATTCATCATCATTTCATCCGTGACTTGGTCGAGACCCAGGTGGTATCTCTTGAATTTATGCCTACTGAACACCAATTAGCTGACCTGTTTACAAAACCCCTAGATGGATCTAGGTTTGAGTATCTCAGGAATGCTATTGGTGTATGCGATCTCTCATGATTGTATACATAGAACATGCCTAGAAATTGCACATATTGATACTTGTCTATCGCTGTTCTAGGGCAATTCTTTTTTGTTTTTTGTTTGATTTGTTTTTATTATCTTTACTTCTTTTATTTTATTTTTTTAATTGTTGGATAGTCAGTTACTCATGTCTTGTGCTCAAATGAATATTTCACATATGAGTGGGGTCAATATTTCTGCAATTTACATCTATTGTTTCATATGTTTCTGATATACTTTGTTTTCTGAAGACTGTTAAAGGAGTAAAAGTCAGTTTTTTTCTCATGTCCCAAATTGTGCACTTTTTGCCCCCATTAGGTTTAGATTTTTGTTATGTGTTTGGAAATTTGGAGAAAACATTTTGTTTGGAAGATAGGCAGTGTAGAATCTTGCCACTTGACCAACTCGTTAGTTGAACCTAGCTCCAAAAAATTCCACCATTTTCCAAAAAAAAAAAAAAAGAATAAAAAAAAAAGGGCATAAAATAAGCTCAGATGATTTCATTTTGCTTCTGTCTGTCCCTAAAGAAAGAATCAGTGATCAAATCATTGCGGAAATAGATGATTACTAAAGGACATGGTAAAAGCGAATGATTAGTCTCAGGGGGAGTGTATCGGATGAGGGAATCTAGGTCCTAACATTATAAGGTTTTACTGTGGCTTGAATCAGACTGTTTGTCTTCCTTTACAAAATGTCTGCCTAGATTTACCTTCATTGATGAAATCTGATTTAATGGGAGTTTTCACACACTACACCATCACATGAGATTTCTGATAATTGCTTACTTGACCGAATTCACAGAATAAGGTTGTGTCGTGCATTTGGTACATTTATGGTGTAAGTGCAATTTTTTTACCACTCCACAATGTTCAGATTTTATTAGAACACACATGGGTTATTAGGTAACTAAACAAGTTCTGTTTAGTTTCTTTTTTAAAAAAATAAATAAATAAATTAAATTTAATTAATTAATTAATTTTTTATTTTATTTTTTTTGGTTTTCGCTTTTCTTCATTATTGTGGTTCGGTCGATACACTGCATTGGGTGTATCGACAGAACCAACATTTTTTTTCTCTCTCAATTTTTTTTCTTTCTTCTTTCTTTGTGCTCTTTCTTTTATTCCTCTGTGTGTCCATCTCTTCCAACTACATTCAACGTTCAACAATCCACGGTATGTTTATTTCACTTTGTATTTTTTTTGTTTGTTCTCAAATCAAAATTTCGGATGGACATATTTGGGTTTGAAGTTGATACTCCGAATTGCTGTTGTGGTTGATTGAATTTGATTTTCCTTCTCTCTCACATAATTGTTCCCAAATACACTTTCTATTATGTATTTAGGACTCGGTTTCTCTTATTGGTGTATGTTTATCCATGCTCATATCTACATGCCTATAACGTGTTTGCTAAAATGCCTCAAAGAATCAAATTTGCATGTGTGCTCCATTTTTTTTATCACATTGATCCACTTCACTGTTATTGGACTTTCAATATTGATTGGCATGGCACTAGGAACGTTTTGTGTAAAATTCATTTTTTTCATGCTATATTCAATACTTCAATGCCTATAAAACTGTTTACTAGAATGACTCAATGAAGTAGTGTTGCATTGATCTGCATTTTTTTCTTTTTCCATGCACTCAGTAATTTGTGTTGTGTTAAATTTGCGTCATCTAGATATTGTGCATTTGTCTCATTTGTGGGCTCCATCTTCTAGTATTGTGTGATATCAATTTGCCATATAATTTTTTTTTGGTGTCAATGTAGAAAATGGTGTATCCAATTTCAGAATCTACACAAAGGAGAAAGCGCACTCGAGAAGAAAAATCAGTTTTACAAGAAAAGATTTTGACCCGCAAAATTATGATCGAGCGTGGAGTGGAACAAAATGATCTTACAGTGGAACCGTTCCGATTCATTCATGACATCTTCCAGGAAAATCATTGGACCTCATTGTTTGTTCCTACCAAGGTCTCAGGGAAAACTCTCAATATCACTACTGAGCTGATCAGTGAAGTTACTGGGATCCCACTGACAAATGAGAAGCCGCTTCCATTTCTGGAGGATGATGCACAACCAACAAAAGCTGAAATCATGGCGGTTCTTAATCCAAGTCAGCAGCTTGTATGGGATGAAGACCTGAAAAAACTTCCGATTGGCAATATACGGGCTCCAGAGAGGTTGTTAACTCGGATTGTACTGCAGAATATTTGGCCAATTTCTCGCCATAGTCATGTGACTATCGAACGAGCAATGATGATTTATGGCATCATTACTCGTGCTGAGTTTTGTTTATGCACTCATTTAGTACTGACAATGATCGAGCTTCATGAAGATCATTCTATTGCATTACCTTATGGCGGTCTCATTACGAAGATTCTGCACGCCACTTTGCCAAAAATTGCTGCAAATGAACATATGGAAGCTCCTGAAGGTTCCTTTGGAAAATCAACTGTGATGAAGTCCAATGCCCAACTTCGACTTCACGCTCCAGCTGCATAGGAGCCTCCACTTGCTCAAGAGTCTACAGCTGCGTCCTCCTCGGGATCATCAGACATGTCAAGTCAATTAACTAAAATAATTGACTTACTTCAAACTCAAGGCCGAAGCATTGAAGCCATCAACACTCGCCTAACGAATTTGGAGAAAGATGTGAAGTCCATCAAGGAAAGCCTTTGGCAAGAATAATTTTTCCCTCCTGTTTTGTTTTGTTTTGTTTCTGGCAAGACTATTTTTTTGTTGGTGTTGTCTGTTTAAAACTTGGTTGTTGGGTTTCTTATTTACAACTCTTTTTTTTGCTTCCTTTGTCCTTCCGAGACAAAAAGGGGAAGTTATTTTGATGTGTCATTTTCATGTACTACATTACTTTTGTTCCCGAATGGCCAAAGGGGGAGTTTGTTAGTTTAGGTTTTGGCTCATTCGGTTTACATGTATAGAGTTGAAAATGAGAATGTTTAGGAAGCAGGTTCTAGAGTATGTCCGGACCACCAGAAGCCGGGTCCGGACACAAAAACCAGAAACCATGTTTTGAAGGAGGGGTCCGGACCGCCAGAAGCAGGGTCCGGACCGCCAGAAGCAGGGTCCGGACCCCATTTCCAGAAACTTGATTTTTCAAGCAGGGTTCGGACCCCATTTCCCGAAAGTGCATTTTATGAGGCCTGTCTGGACCTCAGATTTGCAGGGTCCGGACCTGGCTGACTTATTAGGGTTATTTTCTATTTAAACACGATTTTGCTACATTTAGACGTACGTATTTTATTGAGCAAAATCAGGGTGCTTAGAGAGAGAGAATTTGTTCTAGATTATTGTTGAAGAGAAAATACGTGAAGCCAATCGGAGTTCCGGTGAAAGGAAATCTTTTAGAAGAATCGTGCCAGATGTTCTGGAAAGGGCTACTGAGGTAGAAGTCAAGTGGGTCACTTATCGTGTGCAAGGAAGAGTCAAAGGTTTTGTTATTCTTCTTGTATTCCTTATTCTTCTATTTAGTGAATTGATTTCCTGGGTTTGGCTGCCCCGGAGAGGTTTTACATTTAGAGAGTTCTCTAAATGGTTTCCTCTTCGTAACCAAATTTCTGTGTTCTTGATTGCATACTTCATATCAGTAATTGATTGATCTTTTAACTGCTAAGTTAGATCTGCTTTCTGGTTATTTTCTGTAAAACACCTAGACGTGTGAGTAGGTGATAATTGGAGTCGATTTAGAATTCTCAGTCTTATAGCTCAAAATCGAAAAATATGTGAAGAAACAGGTTCAAAAGATTCCGCCATGCACCAAAACTGTCTCGCCATTTGCGGGTCACTCTCTCTACGTGTGAGTTTCACGCGTCACACGCGCTAGTTCCACGCTAATCCACTGTCTGCGTCACACTCGCTAGTTCCACGCGAATCCACTGTCTGCGTCACACTGGTTCCCTACCCGCTGGTCTATATTCCCAATTACATCAGAGTTTTTGTAGCAAAATAATGGGTGGCATTCGCTTCCTACAGAGGAGTTGCAACCTTAGGGAAAACTGGCAACAAAGAAGTGGTGACCCATCCAAAAAAGTTGCAACTTTACAGAAAAATCTTATATCCCAACAGGGATAAGCAAAATTGTGAAATGATAGATAAATTTAGGGGACAAAAAGTAAAAACATATTTGCAATTCTACGCAGACAA
>NC_081541.1:29893114-29913102 GCF_901000735.1 Corylus avellana | reverse complement strand
CGGTTCGATTCTATAAAAACACGGTTGGGTTTTAACAGTGTGTTTGTTGTGGACAGTGTAGGTCGCAGTGGGGGACTTGCACATTTATGGAAGTCAGCTATTTCAGTTGAAATCCAAAACTATAGCAGGCGTCACATAAACGCTATAGTGACAACGGAAGGGTCTGGCCAACCATGGAAGTTCACTGGCTTTTACGGTCACCCGGACGTGGGTCACCGGACTGAATCATGGAGCCTTCTACGCCATCTCCGGCTTTTTGATCCTGTCCCTTGGCTTTGTTTGGGCGATTTTAATGAGACACTAGAAGATGATGAAAAATGGGGTGGAGGGCGCAAAGCTAGATGGCAAATGGAAAATTTCAGGGAGGCTCTCACAATATGTCGGTTAGAGGATATGGGTTATGTGGGACCTGATTTCACGAGGAGCAACAAACAAGAAGGAGGTCTTTTTATTAAGGAAAGGTTGGACCGGGAATTAGCAAACTCACAGTGGCAAGAGTTTTTTCCCTTCAGACAAGTTGAAATTTTGTCTTCTTGTTCATCTGATCATGCCCCAATGTATATCTGGTTCCACTGAAGAAAGGAAAAAAGAACTAGAGCCCAGAAAAGGTTCAGGTATGAGGTAGCTTGGAACAAGAATGAAGTGCAGGGAGTCATCAAGCAAATATGGAGAGTCAAGAATAATCATCGTGGGCGTGGGGATCAAATTCTACCCAAACTGAAGCAGAGCAGTTGCTCATTACGCAGATGGCAAAGAGTGCAGAGGGACCCAACCGAATCTAATGTACAGCACAACATGGCAACGTTGAAAGAGTTACAAGCAGGAGATGGGGTTTGGGATCTCCCACGTATTTCACAACTTCAAACAGAAACTCATAACCTGATGGAGCAGCTGGACATGAAATGGAGACAGAGAGCACAGGAGAGTTGGTTAGCTCTTGGGGATAAAAACTCTAAATATTTTCACGCATGTGCATCCCACCGGCGGCAAAGAAATCGAATTCACTCTATTTTGGATGGTGAAGGGGAAAGGCGGGATACCCCTATGGGCATTGAAAAGGCGTTTGTGGAACATTACACGGGTATTCTCACATCATCGGATCCTCAGGGGATTGACAACTGTCTCCAAGTGCTGTCAACAAAGGTCACATCACTGATGCATAATGGCCTGCTACGTGAGGTGTCGCAGGAGGAAGTAAGCCAGGCCTTATCTTAAATGGCGCCCATGAAGTCACCGGGTCCAGATGGATTCCCTGGAACATTTTATCAAGATCACTGGAATCTGGTGGGGGAAGAGGTAGTACTGGGGGTAAGCAATTTTTTCAAGTTTGGCCATTTTTGTAACATCCCCAGCCCGTTAAGGCTGAGTTTGTCACTTTTCTTCTTACTCAACAAAAGTCTTTGCAAAGATCTATAAGGTCTATCAGAGTACTTAATTTTAAAGGATACTATCAATGTATAAAACATTCTTCAAGAGATTTTATTACAAGCGAAATTAGGAAACATTAAACTTTAGTTACGGAATATCATCTTATTACAATAACTGATATGAAAAGACTTAAAAGTTAATAATTATTCCCGCCCCCATTCCGGCCTCCTATTCCAGCGTCCTTTCTACCTGAAAACAAGAAATAAAACTGAATGAGCCCAAAGGGGGCCCAGCAAGTAAAATCTACAACCATAAATAGTTTTACTCCTTGTTCTCAGTTTTGAAAATCATTTTCACAAATAAATATACATCCAGCCATAATAATACATGTATGTACAGTTGCATCTCCCGTAGCATATACATATTATTACGTCTATGAATAAATCATCGTCATAAATCATCATTGTAAATCATCATAGTATATCATCGTTATAAATCGTCATTGTAAATCATCATAGTATATCATTTTTGAAATCATATCATCATTTTCTCGTATTAGGGCCCATGTACACTGTTACCCCTGTGTACGAGGGTTGCGGGTCCTATGACCATGGCACTGAACTGAGGCCTCAGCCATGCCCCGACCGTCAATTAACTCTTTCTCTTGGTGCACTCAACGGTCTGTTGATGGAATACCACCTTCTGGCATAGCCTCCTTCAGTGGTTTGGCCTCCATCCGAGTATCGGTACCGAACTCATCTCATCTTATCTTGGGGCCAAAAATACTCTCCTCCATACATGTGCCCTCATTTCATAAACATTTAACTCATTTCTTGTACTTTTCTTTGTACTTCTTTTGATGCATCTTAGGGCAACATGTAGGAGGGTTTATCATCAGTCTTCTTTTGTAGTGCCCCAGAATTTTCAAAGCTATTTAAATAGATTATTTTGATAATGATGTTATTTTAATATCCATTGTAGCTAAGGATTTTAATTCTTGGGAAATTTATGAGAGTGGTAATTAGAGAATGGTAATTGGTAAAATAATAGGATAGTAAATGGTAGGTATAAGGATGGTAGAATAAGAAGGTAGAATAGTATAGGTAGAATGGTATAGGGTTGGTAGAATAGTATAGGGTTGGTGAAATAGTATAGGGTTGGTGAAATAGTAAAATGAGGGTATAATTGTAAATTGACGGTAGAATAGTGTTTGATTTTCTCCTATAAATAGAGCTCTTCTCCTTCAGAATTTTCTCCACTCATCTCCTCTCCCATCTCTTGCATATATTCTTCCTTCTTCCGCTTTTTACTCGGTCTTTCTTCTTTCTAAGAGTGTTTACTCAGAACCGAGAGAGAAAGGGCGAGACCAAGCGCTACAAGAAAGAAAGAACACAAGAGATAGCGGACTTTAGAAATTAGTTTCAAAAGATATACTAGTGGTGTTAGTCACATTGGAGCAACTAGATTCCTTCATACCACTTTTAGCTTCAGTCTAGAGGTAAGTAAATTCACTACCCCTTCTAAAGTTACTTCATGTCATGTTATTTATTCATTCTTTAGTAAATTGTAAATGATTATTTTATTTACGTATTATGAAGTTATGTTGCATGCATGAAGGATTTCTAAATGAATTATCTAGAAAGTTTCTATTTCTTTAAACGCTTTCTAAGTACAACGAGTTTATATTTGAAAAGGTTTCCATTTTGAGAAAAGAAAGTTGAGAAATGATGATGTTTATAAGAAAGAAAAATGATGATAAACCCTCCTACATGTTGCCCTAAGATGCATCAAAAGAAGTACAAAGAAAAGTACAAGAGATGGGATAAATGTTTATGAAATGAGGGCACATGTATGGAGGAGAGTATTTTTGGCCCCAAGATAAGTAAAGATGAGAGTTCGGTACCGATACTCGGATGGAGGCGAAACCACTGAAGGAGGCTATGCCAGAAGGTGGTATTCCATCAACAGACCGTTGAGTGCACCAAGAAAAAGAGTTGATTGACGGTCGGGCATGGCTGAGGCCACAGTTCAGTGCCATGGTCACAAGGACCCGCAACCCTCGTGCACAGGGGTAATAGTGTACATGGGCCCTATTATGAGAAAATGAATCTATATTTTCAACGATGATATGCTATGATGATTTACAGAGATAATTTATAATGATGATTTATAATGATGCATCATGATGATGATTTATAAAGATGATTTACAACGATGATCTATTACAAGATGTAATAGTATGTATATGTTACGGGGGATGCAACCGTACATACATATATTATTATGGCTAGAAGTATATTTATTTGTAAAAAATGATTTTCAAAACTGAGAATAAGGAGTAAAACTATCTATGGTCGTGGATGTTACTTGCTGGGCCCCCTTTGGGCTCATTCAGTTTTATTTCTTGTTTTCAGGTAGAAAGGATGCTGGAATAGGAGGCCGGAATGGGGTGGGAATAATTATTAAATTTCAAAGTCTTTTCATATAAGTTATTGTAATGATATGATATTCCGCAACTAAAGTTTAATGTTTTCTAATTTCGCTTGTAATAAAATCTCTTGAATAATGTTTTATACATTTATCGTATCCTTTAAAATCAAGTACTCTGATAGACCTTATAGATCTTTGCAAGAATTTTGTTGTAAAAGAAGAAAAGTGGCAAACTCAGCCTTAACGGGCTGAGGATGTTATATCTTTATTATAATCATCATCATTTCTCAACTTTCTTTTTTTCTCAAAAATGAAAACTTTTTCAAATATAAACTTGTGTACTTAGAAAGCATTTAAAGAAATAGAAACTTTCTAAATAATTCTTTTAGAAATCCTTCATGCATGCAAGATATCTCCATGACAAGTAAATAAAATAATCATTTACAGTTTGATACAAGAATGAATAAATAGGATGACATGAAGTAATTTTAGAAGGGGTAGTGAATTTACTTACTTCTAGACTGAAGTTAAAAGTGGTCTGAAGGATCTAGTTGCTCCAATCTGACTAACACCACTAGTATATCTTTTGAAACTAATTTCTCGACTCTGTTTTCTCTCGTGTTCTTTCTTTCTTGCAACACTTTGTCTCGCCCTTTCTCTCTCTGTTTCGTGTAAACACTTAAAGAAAGAAGAAAGACCAAGTAGAAAACGGAAGAAATAAGAATATGTGGAAGAGAAGGGAGAGGAGTGGTGAAATTTGTGAAGAGGAAGAACTCTATTTATAGGAAAAACCAAGTACTATTCTACCTTCCATTTTACTATTCCATCTACCAACACTATTATACCTACATTTATCCATCTACAATTTTAGCCTCATTTTACCATTCCATCTACCAATACTATTATACCTACATTTATCCATCTACAATTCTAGCCTCATTTTACCATTCTATCTACCAACACTATTATACCTACATTTATCCATCTACAATTCTAACCTCATTTTACCATTCCATCTACCAACACTATTATACCTTCCTTTATCCATCTACAATTCTACCCTCCTTCTACTAATACTATTATACCTACAATTGACTATTCTACCTTCCACTTTACTGGTCCATCTACCAACACTATTATATCTACATTTATCCATCTACAATTCTTCTTACCATTTACTATCCTATTATTTCACCAATCACCATTTTCTAATTACCACTCTCTGTAATATCATAAATTTCCCAAAAATTAAAATCATAGGCTAAAATGAATATCAAAATAACATCATCATCAAAATAATCTATTTAAATAACTTTGAAAATTTCGGGGCGCTACAATTTTGATCCTGAAATAAATTATACTCACATTGCACTTGTACCAAAAAAGAAAAATCCTTTAGGAGTTTATGATTTCAGACCTATAAGTCTATGCAATGTGGTTTATAAAATTGTTGCTAAAGTAATGGCCAATAGATTAAAACATGTATTACCTGTGATCATTTCTTGTAATCAATCGGCTTTTATCCCGGGCCGATTAATATCTGACAACATCCTTGCAGCCTATGAAACTCCCCACACCATGCATTCTCGTATGTATGGGAGGGTAGGATATATGGCGTTGAAGCTCGACATGAGCAAAGCCTACGATCGGGTGGAGTGGCTTTTTCTCGAAAAAGTCATGAGGAAGATGGGTTTTGAGAGTAGATGGGTCAACCTTGTAAGGAAATGTGTGACTATTGTATCATATTCTGTGATTGTAAATGGGACCCCTGTCGGGCTTTTTAAACCCTCTAGGGGGATCAGACAATGGGATCCATTATCTCCATACCTCTTTATTCTATGTGCGGAGGTATTGAGCTCAATACTTTCACTTGAAGAGTGGCTTGGACATTTGAAGGGGGTCCCAACCTCATTTAAAGGCTTGAGGATAAACTACTTATTTTTCGCTGACGACAGTCTTCTTTTTTGTAAGGCTACTGAACAAGAGTGGAACTGCTTAAAGGGGGTACTGGAGGCTTATGAGGAAGCGTCGGGGCAGCGGCTAAATAACGATAAAACATCGGTCTTTTTTAGCCGAAATACAAGCCAAGAAACAAAAGATAGAATTCTGGAGGTTGTAGGAGTTCCTGATTCACAAAGGTTTGATACCTATTTGGGGCTTTCGGCGTTGGTGGGTAAATCTAGAACTCAGGAATTTCAGAGTTTGCTAGAAAAGGTAATGAAGAGGGTGGCGGATTGGAAGACAAAATTTCTTTCTCAGGCTGGAAATGAGGTTCTAATCAAAGCAGTGATCCAAACAATAGCATCTTATAGTATGAGTATTTTTTTGCTCCCATCAGGTTTGTGTAAGGAGCTAAATAAACTGATGCAGAAATTTTGGTGGGGTCACAAGGAGAACGACAAGAAGATACATTGGATGAGTTGGGAGAGAATGGGACGTGCAAAAAATGTGGGAGGCTTGGGATTCAGAGATCTCATTTGCTTTAACAAGGCTCTCTTAGCGAAGCAATGTTGGCGCTTATTGCAGTATCCTTACAGCTTGGCAGCGAAGATTATCAAAGCTAAATATTACTCCACAAGGACGTTATTGTTAGCAAATTTGAGGAGTAAGCCATCATTCACTTGGAGGAGCTTGTTGGTTGGAAGGGAACTGCTTGAAGAAGGATTAATCTGGCGCATAGGCAATGGGACATCTGTTCAGATTAGGGGAGACAAATGGATTCCTTTGCCAATCACTTACACCACTCAGACATGTAATTCACTCATCGGGGAGAACGCATTGGTAGCTGAATTAATGGAGGAAAATCCGAGGCAATGGAATAGGCACTATATAGTCTATATTTTCCAGAGCTTTGGGGAGGAGGAAGCTACTGCGATCTGTAACCTCCCACTGAGCAGACATCACCACGACGACAAGATGATTTGGCGTGCGACAAATTCAGGAGAGTTTTCGGTAAAAAGTGCGTATCATCTCGAGAAGGAAAGACTAGATAGATTGAAGGGAGAATGTTCTACGGGGGTGAGAACGCAGGCAGTATGGAAGATGATTTGGGGTTTGAAGGTTCCACATTCAGCCCAAGTGTTTCTATGGAGGGCTTGTAACAAAATTCTGCCGACAAAAGATAATCTCAAGAAGCGGAAAGTGGTTGAGGATGATATTTGTATTTTCTGTTGCAGTGCTGTCGAAACTACCCACCATATACTTTGGGACTATCCATCATCTCAGGATGTCTGGTGTGTCAGCAATAACAAGCTCCAAAAATGCAGATCGGGTGGTAATAACTTTTGTGAGCTGGTGGAATACCTGATGGGGTCGGTAAAGAGAGAAGAGATGGAGCTGTTCGCTATGGTTGCTAAAAGAATCTGGAAGCGACACAATGAGGTGGTGCACGGGGATGTTTTTTCACATCCTAGCACAATCGCAAGGCAGGCCATAGATCAGCTCCAGCTATACCGTCAGGTAAATGAGAGACAAGCGGATGCTCATGACCTTTCCTAGCCGATACAACAAAGATGGGAAGCTCCACCAGAGGGTTTTTACAAGATTAATTGGGATGCTGCTACAGCAGCTACAGCAGAGGGGGAGCAAAAAATGGGAGTGGGGGTTATAATAAGAGATGAAAAAGGAAACGTCATGGCTGCATTAAGCCAACCTGTTATGGCTCTCTATGATCCAATTTCTGTTGAGGCAATGGCTGCTTTACGAGCTGTGGAGTTTAGCAGGGAGGTGGGAATAAATGATGTGCTCCTTGAGGGGGACTCACTACAAGTGGTGAAGGCGATAAATGATCCCCAGAAAAGCTGGCTACGATACGGGCAAATTATTGATGATATTAAATGGATTCTAGGGTCTCTAAACAAATGGAATATCAGGCATGTAAAGAGAGAGGCTAACTTTGTAGCCCATGGTCTAGCTAAATATGCAATTAGGTCTTCAGAAACTCAAGTATGGTTGGAGGAGTCCCCTAGTTGTATATCAGATGTTGTTTTTTTAGAGCAAATGGCTCTATCTTTGTAAGGCTTAGGCCGTTTTCTTTTTGATTGAATGAAGTGATTATCATTTCCCTCAAAAAAAAAAAAAAAAAAAAAAAAACAACACCTTCGTCTCCTTCCTATCTGTTTCCTCTGAGACTGAAAGTGATCAATGACGACGAATGAATTTAACACAAAATTAAATAATTAATTAGGGGTTGTATGTTAATCTACTTTTTGGAAACCATAGTAGTTTTAATAATCAATTGACTTAAAGCATATTCAACCTTCACTTAATTCCATCCTCCATCTAGAGGTGGGCAAATTAACTGGTTACCGATTATTGACTTATTATCAAATTTAACCGAACTGATAGTAACCGGTCGGTAATCGGTTAAAAATTTTGTACCGATAAGCTTATCGGTCGGTAATCGGTTAGTTAATAATTTGTTATCGAAAAACCGATATGATCGATAAATTATTTTAATTTTTTTTTAATTTTTTTTAATTTTAAATTTATTATTGAAACCAAAATGACGTCGTTTTGGTTTTTATTTTATATTGTAGTGGATCAATATAAAAAAAAGCTTGAATAAGCTATTTTAGCCAAAAATATACCCCAAAGTAACTAATTTCTAATAAGTTATTTTAGGCTTTAGCCCAACAAAACGTATTTAGGCTTCCAAAACAATTAATTTTTAGCTCAATTAGCAACCAATTAAAAGCTATAAAAAAAGCTCACAAAAAACTGATTTAACCGACCAATTAACCTATTACCGATATGATCAATAATTTTCGGTAACATTTCTTATCCGTCGGTAATCGGTTAGAATTTTGTTAACCGATAGCTTATCGGTTACTGACCGATAAGCCCATTAACCGAACCGATATGACCGATACCCAGCCCTACCTCCATCTTTGAATAACAACACTCTCGTCTCCTTCCTATCGATCTGTTTCCTCTAAGACCGAAAGTGATCAATGACGAATGAATTTGACACAAAATTAAATAATTAATTAGGAGTAGTTTGTTAAACTACTTTTTGGAAACGATAACAATTTTAATAATCGGTTGACTTAAAGCATATCCAACCTTCACTAAATTCCATCCTCCATCTTTGAATAACAACACCTTCGTCTCCTTCCTATTTGTTTCCTCTGAGACCGAAAGTGATCAATGACGAATGAATTTAGCACAAAATTAAATAATTAATTAGGGGTTGTTTGTTAAACTCTCTTTAGAGCATTTTTACAGATTCATCAAATTTTACTCACTAAAATAACAAAAAGTATATTTTTTTCTATTTTAACTATCAACTTTTTTTATAGCACCACGGCAACCTCACTATTTTAACTATCAACTTTCACTAATTCATTTAAATATTATTTTTTAAAGACTTCCCTAATATTTTTTTTTAATTTTTTTTTTTTTGAAAGAATAGGGAATGAGAGATAAAATTTATATTCTTTGTTATTTATTTAGTGAGTGAATAGTACTCACTATTGCATTTGAGAAACAAAGCTTTTAAATCAAAAAACGTTTTTGGGTAAAAGCTTTATTTTAAAGCTTTTTTCAGAAGTGTTTTTTAGCAACTTTTAGGCTTTTAGACATTAAAAGGGTTTTTAATTTTTTACCAAACGAGTAGTTTTTTCTTCAAACATACTTTTTGTGTGTTAAAAATACTTTTAAGCATTCCAGTTCCCTCTGAAGCATTGAAACAACTTGATTTACCATTGGAAAAGTAAAACTATCATGGGAAACACTCAATGTTTTATACAACAAGAAAGCCGAATCAAAAAGTCCCGATTCAACGTGGGATTTTATTGTTACACTCCATGTCATACTATGATCTACCTGTTAACAACCCGAACGACGCTCTGAAGATCGTTAAACTGTGTTAACAAAGCTCATGAGCTTTCAAACAACGGAGATGGGTCCTAACTCTTTTGATACTATGAGAGACGCATGGAGTTTAAGAAGTATGATGCTCCTTGCTTAATCCAATAGCCACGAAGAAAGAAGAAGAAGATACAGGGAGGTGTTTTCCTCGTCGCTGAACCCAAAAGCCATGAAGAAAGAAGAAGGAAGATACGGGGACGTATTTACTATTTTCCACTTCCCCTTTAATGTTTCCTGAAATATTTTAATTCCCATTTATCCCATAAAATGGAGGTGTTTAACGGCGTATGTTTCTTTTTAACACTGTCTTTGGGTTTCACATTTCAATAAATTGCTCTTAAATCTAGACCATTGAAGATTTTACAGCAGATACGCGGTTCTTTTTTGAACCGCATGGAAGCCTGAACCGGTCCAATTTTTCACGGACAAGCGTTTGCAATGACGTTACCCATTTGAAGGAGCTGGCAGCCACTGGTTTAAGTGCATAAGTGCATATTAATTTGTCTCGTAACTGGTAAATGATATGTTCAAGGTCAAGGGGATAAAGGATAAGGGCCGAATTGTAGCCATATATATATATGTTGGGTTATGTTTTGGCTCATTCGGTTTGCGTGTAAAGTTGGTGAAAATGAAGCATCTTAACATGTCCAGAAAACAAATTCTAGAAGGCAGGTCCGGACCCAATTTCCAGAGAATATCTATTGAAGGGCATGTCCGGACCGCCAGAAGCCGGGTCCGGACCCAAAAACCAGCAAGTCTATTTTGAAGGGCAGGTCCGGACCGCCAGAAGCTGGGTCCGGACCTGATTTCCAGAAACTGCATTTTGATGAAGAGGTCCGGACCCTCAGAAGCCAGGTCCGGACCCAATTTCCAGAAAGCCTCGATCTTTATGAGATGTCCGGACACAAGTGTTGAAGGTCTGGACATCGCTAGGTTACGCATATGTAAACCTAGCCATGTCCGGACCCCAGATTAGCCCTGTCCGGACATGGCTGCTTTATTTTGTTTTATTTTCTATTTAAACACGATTTTGCTATATTTATATGTACGTATTTTGGAGAGCAAAATCAGAGAGCTTAGAGAGAGATATTGTTCTAGCTTATTTGAGAAGGGATTAAATACGTGAAGCCAATCGGAGTTCCGGTGAAAGGAAATCTTATAGAAGAATTGTGCCAGATGTTCTGGAAAGAGCTACTGCGGTAGAAGTCAAGTGGGTCGCTTGTCGTGTACAAGGAAGAGTAAATTGCAAAGGTTTTGTAATTCTTCTTGTATTCCTTATTCTTCTTATAGTGGATTGATTTCCTGGGTTTGGCTGCCCCGGAGAGGTTTTACATTTAGAGAGTTCTCTAAATGGTTTCCTCTTCGTAACCAAATATCTGTGTTCTTGATTTTCATTACATATCTGTATTTGGTTGATTATTGATTGTTAGGTCAGATCTTATTCCGCTTAATATTTGTGAATCACCTAGACATTTGAATAGGTGTCGTTTGGAGTCGTAATATAGAATTTTCAATTGGTATCAGAGCGGGTTCACTCTGAAGGATTTATTTCCTGAGTGTGATCCAAGACTCCATATCAAATGTCTCATACTGTTGCTCCTAATTCTCTTCCCGTCTTTGACGGAACAAATTATACGCTTTGGAAAATTCGTATGAGAGCATATTTTAAATCCATTAATGTTTGGCATATTGTCGAATCTGGATGGACACGTCCAGAAAAAGCAATAGCTGAATGGACAACAGAGGAAAAGAATAATGCTACTGCGAATGACAAAGCTATAAATGCTATTTACATCTCTGTTTCAAATGAGGAATTTTCCAGAATTTCTAAATGTGAAATAGCTAAGGAAGCCTGGGAAACTTTAGAAATCACACATGAAGGAACTAAAGTTGTTAGAACTTCAAAAATTCAAATGTTGGTTTCTCAGTTTGAGGAGATTAAAATGCAGGAAGATGAAACTTTTGATGAATTTTATTCAAAGCTTAGTGTCATTAGAAACTCTACCATTAATTTGGGAAAGAAAATGGATGATGCTAAAGTGGTGAAAAAAATCTTAAGATCTTTGCCTGAGAGGTTTATTCCCCAAATTGCTGCTATACAACAGAGCAAGGACTTAGATACTATGAGAGTAGAAGAACTTGTAGGTTCCCTTCAGACCTTTGTGCTAATTCTTCCTAAAGACAAGAACACCAAGAATATTGCTCTTAAGGCAAAAAATGTTAAGGTTGACTCTTGTGGTTCATCTGATGAGGATTCTGGAAATGAGGAAGAAATTGCTATGTTTGCTAAAAAGTTTAGGAAATTCTTTAGGGCCAAGAAAGGGAATTTTAGAAATAGCAATTCACAATTTTGTGAGAAATCTAGAAATGAGAATGTTGAGAAAGGAAAGTCACCTAGAGGTATCAAGTGTCACGAATGTGGAGGACATGGGCACATTCGTGTTGACTGTGCTAACTTGAGAAAGTCAAATGGCAAGGCATTTAATGTGACTCAAAGTGATGAGTCAGACAAGGACGATGCTGAACAAGGAGTTAATTACTTAGCATTTGGAGTTAGTTATGAGAGTGAGCATGAGAATAGTGAGTGTAATTCTCAAGACAAACAAGGTGTGTCCGATAATGATTCGGAAGAAGAAGATGATTTGCAAAATGCTTATAATAATCTCTTTGTGGAATACACTAAACTGAAAAAGCTGAATAAGCAGCAATTGAAGAAACTCAATGAGGTTAATCTTGAAAATGATCAACTTTCTGTCACCTTAACTGATTCTCTTGCTACTCATAATACTTTGATGTCTGAAAATCAAATGTTAATTGCCAAAGTGAAATCCTTAGAGAATGAACTGAATGAATCAAAGAATCATTTAACAAAATTCTCTAGTGAAAAGCTAAATCAAATGCTACATAATCAGAAACATTCGTTTGATAGAACTGGATTGGGTTTTGATAAATCTGCTATTTTATCTACTAATGTTGCTTCTTCTTCAAAGATGATTTTTGTGAAACCAGTGAACAAAGAAGATAGCTTGGCTGAAAAGAAGGTAATTTCTCCTCAAATTTCCAAAGATGGAAAAGGTAAGGGAACTCTAACTGATTCCTATATGTCTAGTTCTAAGTCGAGAAGTATGCACATGTTAAGGAACCAACCTTCTCAAAGGTTTATTCCTACTTGTCATAACTGTGGTAAGATTGGACATATTCGTCCTAAGTGTTTTCAGCTTAACAGTCATGAGCCTAAAAGAGAATATTTCCATTCTAGAAATAGTTATGAGAAATTATTCAACATGATGAGAGACGTAGTAACACGGTTAGATGTCTTGGAAGAGTCACACAGTTGTCCCTGATGTGAAGAAAGTTTGGGTCAAGAAGATTAATACCATTCACCCATTTAGGGGGAGTGGTAATGGACTCACCTAGATTAGGTGGGCACATAGACCATGCCTAGAAATTGAGCATATTGATATTTGTCTATAGCTGTTCTAGGGCATTTTTTTTTCTTAATTTTTGTTTGCTTTGTTTTTATTTTCTTTGATTATTTTTTATTCTTTTAGATTGTTTTAATTGTTAGATACTCAGTTTCTCATGTCTTGTGCTCAAATGAATATTTTACATATGAGGGGGGTCAATATTTCTGCAATTTACATCTATTGCTCCATATGTTTCTGATATACCTTGTTTTTCTGAAGACTGTTAAAGGAGTAAGAGTCAGTTTTTCTCATGTTCGAAATTGTGCACTTTTTGCCCCCATTAGGTTTATATTTTTGTTATATGTTTGGAAATTTGGAGAAAACATTTTGTTTGGAAGATAGGCAGTGTAGAATCTTGCCACTTGACCAACTCGTTAGTTGAACCTAGCTCCAAAAAATTCCACCATTTTCCAAAAAGAAAAAGAAAAAAAACAAGAAAAAAAAAGGGGCATAAAATAAGCTCAGATGATTTCATTTTGCTTCTGTCTGTCCCTAAAGAAAGAATCAGTGATCAAATCATTGCGGAAATAGATGATTACTAAAGGACATGGTAAAAGAAAATGATCAGTCTCAGGGGGAGTGTATCGGATGAGGGAATCTAGGTCCTAACATTATAAGGTTTTACTGTGGTTTGAATCAGACTGCTGGTCTTCCTTTACAAAATGTCTGCCTAGATTTGCCTTTCATTGATGAAATCTTAGTTAATGGGAGTACTCACACACTACACCATCACATGAGATTTCTGATTATTGCCTACTTGACTGCATTCACAGACCAAGGTTGTGTCATGCATATGGTACATTTACGGTGTAAGTGTAGCTTGTTGATCACTCCGAATTGTTCAGATATTCGTACGGGCATGCATGATCTATTGCTTATCTATACAAGTTTTTTTTGGTGTTTTGTTTTTTTTTTTTTTTTTTTTTAAAAAAAAAAGGAAAGCTTTTGGATATTCATTGTGCAATACATGAGTCATTGATGTGTTATCATGTGTGTTCATTTAACTTTTAAAGGGGGAGAAACATGCTTTGCCTTTCCAGTTTCCTGTTGTTAATTGAGTCATACATTGAGGGGGAGTTTTGTTGATGTTTCTTTATAATCACGCATCATTTTTTTCATGAGTTTTATTTATGTCTTCTTGTTCCACATATGCCTTGATGTATTTTGTGAAGTGTTTCAGGAAACATGAAGACCTTTTGTCATTCTGTGACAAAAAAGGGGAGTAAATATGGGGAGATGATGGGATTGGCTCGACATTTTGGTTTTGTCACTGAATTGCCAAAGGGGGAGTTTGTTAGTTCTTGTGTTGGCTTAATTCAGTTCCAAAATGCAGAGGCTACTGTTCACGAGCTCAAACACTGATATAAAATGCTCAGAATCCAATCTCCACCGTTCATAATGTAGATTCATGTGTTATGAACGTCCCTGCAAAATTTCAGCTCAATCGGACCATAAACGCCCATCGATCGGAGTTGTTGATGAAGACTGGACAGGCCGGGTCCGGACCGCAATTCCCCGGGTCCGGACCCCATTTCCAGAAACTTGATTTTTCAAGCAGGGTCCGGACCCCAGTTCCCGAAAGTGCATTTTATGAGGCCTGTCCGGACCTCAGATCTGCAGGGTCCGGACCTGGCTGACTTATTAGGGTTATTTTCTATTTAAACACGATTTTGCTACATTTACAAGTACGTATTTTATTGAGCAAAAATCAGGGTGCTTAGAGAGAGAGAATTTGTTCTAGATTATTGTTGAAGAGAAAATACGTGAAGCCAATCGGAGTTCCGGTGAAAGGAAATCTTTTAGAAGAATCGTGCCAGATGTTCTGGAAAGGGCTACTGAGGTAGAAGTCAAGTGGGTCACTTGTCGTGTGCAAGGAAAAGTCAAAGGTTTTGTTATTCTTCTTGTATTCCTTATTCTTCTATATAGTGAATTGATTTCTTGGGTTTGACTGCCCCGGAGAGGTTTTACATTTAGAGAGTTCTCTAAATGGTTTCCTCTTCGTAACCAAATTTCTGTGTTCTTGATTGCATATTTCATATCAGTATTTGGTTGATTTTTTAACTGCTAAGTTAGATCTGTTTTCTGGATATTTTCTGTAAAACTCCTAGACGTGTGAGTAGGTGATAATTGGAGTCGTTTTAGAATTTTCAATCTTAAACATTATATATTTAATAAAATAGTCTAGTCGATTTTGTTAGAGAATATGTGGGCTTGTCCCACATTGCTAATGTATGAAGGTCTCTTTTCCTTTGGCTTCTATATATTGAAATATCATATGTACTTTCAAATTATTAAATAAAAGTAAGATATAGCTTATAAGGCTTTAATGTGTGAATATAGACATATTGTCGAACCACCTTAATCTTGTTGTCACTTTTATATTATTTATTATTCCGCTTTATATTTCCACATTATAAAATGTTTCATACATTAGCAATGTGGAAGAAGCCCGATTTTTCATTTTCTAATTCTAATTCTAAAGCACTAGCATCATATACTATCCACGACTTTTCTCAGTTTCTTCTTATGAATTATTTCATAGAAACTTGCTACATGTAAATCTCTGGTCTACTAGGTCTTCCGGATCCTATGGTTAACCAGAAATGTACTTAAAAGATGTAAGAAAAAAAAAAGAAAAGCATTTTCTCTGTTCCACATTCATTTTTAGTTCTAAGTGTTTTTCCATTGTCACAGAGAAGAAAGATCCTGCTCTACTCATTGGCTATGGCAACTGTGGTAGACTTTCTGTCTCTTTACAACTTCGAGTCAGTGAAATGTTTTTTTCTTTTTTTTTTAAACTTCACTTCCTCCATGAACTTACACGCCTTTTGTAAATACCTCTCAGTATTCAAAGTCTCTCACTTTCGTGTATTGAACTTTCGTTTTGTTCTAAATACCCTCTACCATTAAATATTACAGTTAAATTAAACGGTAGAGTGAGTAAAAAACCTGTATACTCCTAAAATTTTTTGAAGTTTCAAATTTGCCCATTATTTATAATTTTTTTTTTTTTAAAAAAAAAAAATTATTTTTTAATAAAAAATAAGGGTATTTTAGTAATTTCATACTCATATGTTAGGATTTTCAGACAATCCCAACGGAAGGGGAAAAGTGAAAGGAAATCAAAGTTCGATACACCAAAGTGAGAGACTTTGAATATTAGAAGAGTGCTTGCAAAAGGCGCATAAATTTATAGGGATAAGTGAAGTTTTTTTTTTTTTTTTTTTCACTTAGCAAATATACATGTTTGTTGTTACATATGATCATCAACTTTGAAGAGAAAAATACCACAATGAAACAGATCTAGGCATTGATCAGTGGCATTTAAAGATACCCAATCCAAAAGGACCAAATCTAAAGAATAGAAATAGAGTTTAAGAGTTGACAACAACAGAAATCCACCAACACCCATATGGGTTTTAGCCATGACAAGCTTGACTTCCTCGAGGCAACTTCTGTTGCTACACACAAAGATACTAACTTTTGATCTCCTTTCAGCTCTGTCAAACATTTAGGAGAAATCGAGCTGGTTCAACTTTTGCTGCATAATCAAACTTCCATGAGCTGTACTTCCTATGAACAGCATTAAGTTTCCCAGTTTCAGCCTTCTGATGGAAAGTAACCATCAGTTTTGAGCATTCTCTGTTAGCACATATCAAAAGTAAACATCATTAAGAATATAGATTATATTTGATTTCAACACTAATGTGTTCAAACTCAAAGAAAAGAAATCAGAAACAACTCACAGAAGCTGATCTTCAGAGTAGTTAGAATACCACTCGCTAGTTTTACTCCATTGCTTGATGGAGGGGAGGTAAAGACTACATTGAGCAGTGTAAATTGCTGCAGCAGCTAGCAGAGATGGTGGGAACTTGAGCATTTGGTACTCCACCAGGCATAGCTCAATGATGAAGAAGGATAGAATCTCAAGCTGATTCAGTTTCATGTTTGGAGTATATCTTTTTAGTATCATATTAACCAAAAAAAAATCTAATTTAAATCGATATGATCCATTTATTAACCTTTTTGTCTGATTGAGCTGCCTTGAGGAATCTTCTCATAAACACATATGGGGTAGGCACCGAGAAATCAAATTGTAAGGTGTTCACCATTAGCCTCTCCTATGGCCAAAGGAAATCATTATACACAGTTTAAGAGTGAGGAGGAAGAACAGAAAGTAGTGAGAAACATTGAAGGATATTACCATATCAAGAACTTCTTCTCTTGAATATGCCTGATCTGATATCAGAACAAGATCCTCCACCACAGGGACAGCAACCTCCTCATACTTGCAGGCCAATAGCATGGCTGTCACCCCAACCAATTGAAGCCTCTTTCTGGGAACTGTTTGGCGCTCTAAGAACCTGTCTACAAGGTTGACAGTGAGGAATAATGTCTCCTCCATAAGCTGAAATTTGTAGTGAACCTGTCAATTCAAGCAATCCCATCAGTCATATGGCCTTATCACGGGCAATGAATCCCTCTCCATGCATGTAGGAATTTAACTTGTTTTAAATGGCAATGGAAAGGCTTTCAAGTGCTATGTAAAAAAATTTCAGTCTCACTTAGATGGCCTTATCACAGGCAATGAATCCCTCTCCATACATTTAGGGAGTTATCTTTGTTTAAAGTGGCAATGAAAAGGCTTTCAAGTACCTCTATCTTTCCCTTCAAAGAAGCAAATCAAGAGCAGAATTGTTTACCTCAATAAGCCAGTCAATAAGGATAGCCCTCATTTTCTCGTTGATGTCAAATTGAAGGGCCATGTAATTTGGAGAAACACAGCTAGAATTCTGCATGATTAAAGTTCAGTGAATCAAAAATAGAAGATGCTAACCGCCACTTAACCACGTGCTATAGTAGATTATAAACTTTCTCATAAGTTGCTAACTCTCAAGAAGGATGCACTTCTTTTGCAAAACATTGATTGACATGGTGACAACCAATAAAGAGAATTTCAACTACATAAAAAAAGCGCACATTTGCGCTATAACCCTAAAATGACTAGTCAAATTAAAACTTTTTTATTATCACTTCTAAAACCCAATTTCAAAGTAAGCAATGTGGGACTTCATATAAACTGCCCACTTTCTATGTGGATTACTCATCTTTCCAATATAGGACCAAGGTGTTACAATGTGAGAATGATCTCCATTCTCCATCTGCGTTACATTTTACAAGTATGTGTTTGAAAAAAAAAAAAAAAAAAATTAGTAAGTACAAAACTTACCTCATTTTTCCTATAGTAAGCAATTATGTCATCTATATACTCAACAACTGCAAGTGGATCTTTCAAATCGCTGCTGTCAATATCAATAACCAGGTCCTCTTCATATTCCATTTCATCCTCTTCCTACAGGAATTCAATGCAAAATTTGAGTAATTCTGCTTGGCCAAAAAAATATTTTCAAACCCATTTCAACAGAAAGAATGTAAGGATAACTGGATACACATATGGCATACCATTCGATCAACTTCATCTAGCATGGCTTCAGTGTGCTTCACAAACATTGGAACCCCATCATCACTAGCATCATCATCATACTCCTCCACATCAATGACTATACTATCTTCAAGGGTATTTGGGTTCAGAGCCAATGAGGCTAGTTTCTTAGTTTCCTAATAATAGAACCATTAAAAAAATCACAATTACCTTCTTTAAACTTTAAAGAACAGAAAAAACAAAAGAAATCAAAAGATCTTCTTGGTTTATACAGAGAGGTCTCCAAGGCAGTGCTGGACCGTTTGTTCTGCAAACTTCCTAAACAAAGAAAGGAAAAAAGTTAGCACTGATGAGAAATTATCAAAAAACAGCAAAATATCACAAGATTTTGAATGGTTCTTCTGCCAAAACAGATGAGTTCTTAACTTCTCATCACACATCTTTCCTAAACGTATACTGGAGTTTACCTGTCAAACTCTGCTTTATTGGGTATATGAGAATTTAAGGTAGCTCCAAAAACATTCTGATCAATGCCGCTTAGAGCTTGTCGACGATTGTGTCCCACTTCCTTCACAAACTTGGCACCCTCCATTCTTGGACTTTCTTTAAAAGTGGAAGATATATAATAAAGTTTTGCATTCTAATAACATGCAAGCAAGAGTAACAACAAGAAATACAAGAAATGTTGAATTTGTATTGAATTTTACCTCGAAAATATGAGGGCCGAATGAGGGTTGGATAGTTCTCCTTTGATGCATCCATTTTAATCACCTTCGAGATTAACAAACAAATTTTGAAAATGAAACAAACCCACCAATCTTCAACAACGAAGTTCCTTGTGTCCCTCAGCTTCAGCGTTTAATCACAAGACAGAGACGAAATATGTATGTGTGAAGAAGCAGAAATAAAGGGAAAAAGAAAATGGTAGAGAAACTGAGAAGCCTGTCTACACACTACTAATTTTTTTGAAACTAACGGCTACTAACTAATGGCCGTCGGATCTAAATATAATGAAAGGTTGCGATGGTTCGTCTAACGGTTCATTGCTTTTGTTTCGAATATTACTACTATGGGCCCAGCAAAAGTGAATTTAGTTGAGTCTTTTCTGTGGGGTTGGGCTTGCAATTAAAGCCCATTAACGCTCTTCGGCACTCAGATGTGGGGTTTCCTGGAAGCTTCTTCGAATTGGAATAATAAGATCATTTTCAGTCCATATTGGATTGAAGAATATTCAGTTTATGACTAGAACTATAAATAGGATACATGTCTACTAACAAAAAATAATACTAAAATATTATTTTAAATTTTTAAAAAATAAAAATTAAAAATTAAAAAATATTTTTAAAAAAACTAAGGGTGGTCCGGCCACCCCCTATGGCCAAATGATTTTTTTTTTTTTTTAGTTTGGC